>NC_090934.1:1158631098-1158934129 GCF_040938575.1 Ambystoma mexicanum
TTTTTATTAGAAACATTGAGATATCACATCTCATGCTATAGGAAGGGTTTCAGGATTGGAATGGGAAGGATTTGGATATCACATCTCATGCTAAAGGAAGGGTCTCAGGTTTGGAAGGTGAAGGATTTGGATATCATATCTCATGTTATAGGGCGGGTCCCAGGTTTGTTATTAGAAGCATTGAGATATCACATCTCATGGTATAGGAAGGGTCTCAGGATTGGAATGGGAAGGAATTGGATATCACATCATGTTATAGGAAGGATCTCAGGATTGGAATGGGAAGGATTTGGATATCCCTTCTCATGCTATAGGAAGTGTCTCAGGTTGGAATGGGAAGGAGTTGGATATCACATCTCGTTATAGGAAGGGTCTCAGGATTGGAATGGGAAGGATTTGGATATCACATCTCTTGCTATAGGAAGGGTCTCAGGTTTTTTATTAGAAACATTGAGCTATCACATTTCATGCTATAGGAAGGGTTTCAGGATTGGAATGGGAAGGATTGGATATCACATCTCATGCTAAAGGAAGGGTCTCAGGATTGGAATGGGAAGGAGTTGGATATCACATATGCTAAAGGAAAGGTCTCAGGTTTGGAAGGGGAAGGATTTGGATCTCACATCTCATGTTTTAGGACGGGTCTCAGGTTTGGTATTAGAAGCCTTGAGATATCACATCTCATGGTATAATAAGGGTCTCAGGATTGGAATGGGAAGGAGTTGGATATCACATCTCAAACTATCTCAGGATTGGAATGGGAAGGAGTTTGATATCACATCTCGAGCTATAGGAAGGGTCTCAGGTTTGGTAAGGGAAGGATTCGGATTTCACATCTCGTTATAGGATGGTTCTCATGTTTGTTTTTAGAAGCATTGAGATATCAAATCTCATGCTATTGGAAGGGTCTCAGGTTGGGAATGGGAAGGAGTTGGATATCACATCTCATGTTATAGGAAGGATCTCAGGTTTGGTATTGGAAGCATTGAGATATCACATCTCATGCTATAGGAAGGGTCTCAGGATTGGAATGTGAAGGATTTGGATATCACATCATACTAAAGGTAGGGTCTCAGGTTTGGTATAAGCATTGAGATATCACATCTCTGCTATCGGAAGGGTCTCAGGATTGGATTGGGAAGGAGTTGGATATCCCTTCTCATGCTATAGGAAGGGTCTCAGTTTGGAATGGGAAGGAGTTGGATATCACATCTCATGCTATAGGAAGGGTCTCAAGATTGAAATGGGAAGGTTTTGGATATCACATCTCTTGCTATAGGAAGGGTCTCAGGTTTTTTATTAGAAACATTGAGATATCACATCTCATGCTATAGGAAGGGTTTCAGGATTGGAATGGGAAGGATTTGGATATCACATCTCATGCTAAAGGAAGGGTCTCAGGTTTGGAAGGTGAAGGATTTGGATATCATATCTCATGTTATAGGGCGGGTCCCAGGTTTGTTATTAGAAGCATTGAGATATCACATCTCATGGTATAGGAAGGGTCTCAGGATTGGAATGGGAAGGAATTGGATATCACATCATGTTATAGGAAGGATCTCAGGATTGGAATGGGAAGGATTTGGATATCCCTTCTCATGCTATAGGAAGTGTCTCAGGTTGGAATGGGAAGGAGTTGGATATCACATCTTGTTATAGGAAGGGTCTCAGGATTGGAATGGGAAGGATTTGGATATCACATCTCTTGCTATAGGAAGGGTCTCAGGTTTTTTATTAGAAACATTGAGCTATCACATTTCATGCTATAGGAAGGGTTTCAGGATTGGAATGGGAAGGATTGGATATCACATCTCATGCTAAAGGAAGGGTCTCAGGTTTGGAAGGGGAAGGATTTGGATATCATATCTCATGTTCTAGGGCGGGTCCCATGTTTGGTATTAGAAGCATTGAGATATCACATCTCATGCTATAGGAGGAGTCTCAGGATTGGAATGGGAAGGAGTTGGATATCACGTCTCATGTTATAGGAAGGGTCTCAGAATTGGAATGGCAAGGAGTTGGATATCACATCTCATGCTAAAGGAAGGGTCTCAGGTTTGATAGAAGCATTGAGATATCACATCTCATGCTATAGGAAGGAACTCAGGATTGCAATGGGAAGGAGTTGGATATCACATCTCATGCCATAGGATGGGTCATCAGGTTTGGTAAAAGCATTGAGATATCACATCTCTGCTATCGGAAGGGTCTCAGGATAGGAATGGGAAGGACTTAGATATCACATCTCATACTATAGGGAGGGTCTCAGTTTTGATATTAGAAGCATTGAGCTATCACATCTCATGCTATCGGAAGGGTCTCAGGATTGGAATGGGATGGAGTTGGATATCACATCTCAAGCTATCTCGGGATTGGAATGGGAAGGAGTTTGATATCACATCTCAAGCTATAGGAAGGGTCTCAGGTTTGGAAGGGGAAGGATTTGGATCTCACATCTCATGTTTTAGGACGGGTCTCAGGTTTGGTATTAGAAGCATTGAGATATCACATCTCATGGTATAGGAAGGGTCTCAGGATTGGAATGGGAAGGAGTTGGCTATCACATCTCAAGCTATCTCAGGATTGGAATGGGAAGGAGTTTGATATCACATCTCAAGCTATAGGAAGGGTCTCAGGTTTGGAAAGGGAAGGATTTGGATTTCACATCTCATGTTATAGGATGGTTCTCATGTTTGGTTTTAGTAGCATTGAGATATCACATCTCATGCTATCGGAAGAGTCTCAGGTTTGGAAAGGGAAGGATTTGGAGTTCACATGTTATAGGATGGTTCTCAGGTTTGGATTTAGAAGAATTAAGATATAACATCTCATGCTATAGGAAGGGTCTCGGGTTTGGAATGGGAAGGAGTTGATATCACATCTCATGCTAAAGGAAAGGTCTCAGGTTTGGAAGGGGAAGGATTTGGATCTCACATCTCATGTTTTAGGACGGGTCTCAGGTTTGGTATTAGAAGCATTGAAATATCACATCTCATGGTATAGGAAGGGTCTCAGGATTGGAATGGGAAGGAGTTGGATAACACATTGAATGGGAAGGAGTTTGATATCACATCTCATGCTTTCGGAAGGGTCTCAGGTTTGGAATGGGAAGGAGTTTGATATCACATCTCATGTTATAGGAAGGATCTCAGGTTTGGTATTAGAAGCATTGAGATATCACATCTCATGCTATAGGAAGGGTCTCAGGATTGGAATCGGAAGGAGTTGTATATGACATCTCATGCCATAGGAAGGGTCTCAGGTTTGGTATAAGCATTGAGATATCACATCTCTGCTATCGGGAGGGTCTCAGGATTGGAATGGGAAGGAGTTGGATATCCCATCTTGTTATAGGAAGGGTCTCAGGTTTGGTATTAGAAGCATTGAGATATCACATCTCATGCTATAGGAAGGGTCTAAGGTTTGGAAAGGGGAAGGATTTGGGTATCACATCTCATGTTATAGGACCGGTCTCAGGTTTGGTATTAGAAGCATTGAGATATCAAGTCTCATGGTATAGGACGGGTCTTAGAATTGGAATGGGAAGGAGTTGGATATCACATCTCAAGCTATAGAAAGGGTCTCGGGATTGGAATGGGAAGGAGTTTGATATCACATCTCATGCCATGGTATGGGTCTCAGGTTTTGTAGAAGCATTGGAATATCAAATCACATGCTATAGACAGGGTCTAAGGTTGGAATGGGAAGGAGTTGGATATCACATCTCATGTTATAGGAAGGGTCTCAGGATTGGAATGGGAAGGACTTGGATATCACATCTCATTCTATAGGAAGGCTCTCAGGGTTGGAAGGGGAAGGAGTTGGATATCACATTTCATGTTAGAGGTAGGATCTCAGGTTTGGTATTAGAGGCATTGAGATATCACATCTCATGCCATCAGAAGGGTCTCAGAATTGGAATGAGAAGGAGTTGGATATCACATCTCATGCTAAAGGGAGGGTCTAAGGTTTGGAAGGGGAAGGATTTGGACATCACATCTCATGTTATAGGAAGGATCTCAGGTTTGGTATTAGAAGCATTGAGATATCACATCTCATGCTATCGGAAGGGTCTCAGGATTGGAATGGGAAGGACTTGGATATCACATCTGATGTTATAGGAAGGGTCTCAGGTTTGGTATTAGAAGCATTGAGATATCACATCTCATGGTATAGGAAGGGTCTCAGGAATGGAATGGGAAGGACTTAGATATCACATCTCATGATACAGGAAGGGTCTAAGGTTTGGAAGGCGAAGGATTTGGATATCACATCTCATGTTATTGGACCGGTCTCAGGTTTGGTATTAGAATCATTGAGATATCAAGTCTCATGGTATAGGACGGGAGTTTGATATCACATCTCATGCTATAGGAAGGGTTTCAGGTTTGGTAGAAGCATTGAGATATCACATCTCATGCTATAGGAAGAGTCTCAGGTTTGGGAAGGGAAGGATTTGGATTTCACATCTCATGTTATAGGATGGTTCTCATGTTTGGTTTTTGAAGCATTGAGATATCACATCTCATGCTATCGGAAGGGTCTCAGGTTTGGAATGGGAAGGAGTTGGATATCACATCTCATGTTATAGGAAGGATCTCAGGTTTGGTATTAGAAGCATTGAGATATCACATCTCATGCTATAGGAAGGGTCTCCGGATTGTAATGTGAAGGATTTGGATATCACATCTCATGTTATAGGAAGGGTCTCAGGATTGGAATGGCAAGGAGTTGGATATCACATCGCATGCTAAAGGAAGGGTCTCAGTTTTGATAGAAGCATTGAGATATCACATCTCATGCTATAGGAAGGAACTCAGGATTGGAATGGGAAGGAGTTGGATATCACGTCTCATGTTATAGGAAGGGTCTCAGGATTGGAATGGCAAGGAGTTGGATATCACATCTCATGCTAAAGGAAGGGTCTCAGGTTTGATAGAAGCATTGAGATATCACATCTCATGCTATAGGAAGGAACTCAGGATTGGAATGGGAAGTAGTTGGATATCACATCTCATGCCATAGGAAGGGTTATCAGGTTTGGTAGAAGCATTGAGATATCACATCTCATGCTATAGGAAGAGTCTCAGGTTTGGGAAGGGAAGGATTTGGATTTCACATCTCATGTTATAGGATGGTTCTCATGTTTGGTTTTTGAAGCATTGAGATATCACATCTCATGCTATCGGAAGGGTCTCAGGTTTGGAATTGGAAGGAGTTGGATATCACATCTCATGTTATAGGAAGGGTCTAAGGTTTGGTATTAGAAGCATTGAGATATCACATCTCATGCTATAGGAAGCGTCTCAGGATTGGAATGGGAAGGACTTGGATGTCACATCTCATGCTATAGGGAGGGTCTCAAGTTTGATATCAGAAGCTTTGAGATAACAAATCTCATGATATCGGAAGGGTCTCAGGATTGGAATGTGAAGGAGTTGGATATCACATCTCATGAGAAAGGAAGGGTCTAAGGTTTGGAAGGGGAAGGATTTGGATATCACATCTCATGTTATAGGACGGGTCTCAGGTTTGGTATTAGAAGCATTGCGATATCAAGTCTCATGGTATAGGAGGGTTTCAGAATTGGAATGGGAAGGAGTTGGATATCACATCTCAAGCTATAGGAAGGGTCTCAGGTTTGGTAGAAGCATTGGGATATCACATCTCATGCTATCGGAAGGGTCTCAGGTTGGAATGGGAAGGATTTGGATATCACATCTCATGTTATAGGAAGGATCTCAGGTTTGGTATTAGAAGCATTGAGATATCACATCTCATGCTATAGGAAGGGTCTCAGGATTGGAATGGGAAGGAGTTTGATATCACATCTCAAGCTATAGGAAGGGTCTCAGGTTTGGAAAGGGAAGGATTTGGATTTCACATCTCATGTTATAGGATGGTTCTCATGTTTGGTTTTAGTAGCATTGAGATATTACATCTCATGCTATCGGAAGGGTCTCAGGTTTGGAAAGGGAAGGATTTGGAGTTCACATGTTATAGGATGGTTCTCAGGTTTGGATTTAGAAGAATTAAGATATAACATCTCATGCTATAGGAAGGGTCTCAGGTTTGGAATGGGAAGGAGTTGATATCACATCTCATGCTAAAGGAAAGGTCTCAGGTTTGGAAGGGGAAGGATTAGGATCTCACATCTCATGTTTTAGGACGGGTCTCAGGTTTGGTATTAGAAGCATTGAAATATCACATCTCATGATATAGGAAGGGTCTCAGGATTGGAATGGGAAGGAGTTGGATAACACATTGAATGGGAAGGAGTTTGATATCACATCTAAAGCTATAGGAAGGGTCTCAGGTTTGGAAAGGGAATGATTTGGATTTCACATCTCATGTTATAGGATGGTTCTCATGTTTGGTTTTAGAAGCATTGAGATATCACATCTCATGCTATCGTAAGGGTCTCAGGTTTAGAATGGGAAGGAGTTTGATATCACATCTCATGTTATAGGAAGGATCTCAGGTTTGGTTTTAGAAGCATTGAGATATCACATCTTATGCTATCGGAAGGGTCTCAGGATTGGAATCGGAAGGAGTTGTATATGACATCTCATGCCATAGGAAGGGTCTCAGGTTTGGTATAAGCAATGAGATATCACATCTCTGCTATCGGAAGGGTCTCAGGATTGGAATGGGAAGGAGTTGGATATCCCATCTTGTTATAGGAAGGGTCTCAGGTTTGGTATTAGAAGCATTGAGATATCACATCTCATGCTATAGGAAGGGTCTAAGGTTTGGAAAGGGGAAGGATTTGGGTATCACATCTCATGTTATAGGACCGGTCTCAGGTTTGGTATTAGAAACATTGAGATATCAAGTCTCATGGTATAGGATGGGTCTCAGAATTGGAATGGGAAGGAGTTGGATATCACATCTCAAGCTATAGAAAGGGTCTCAGGATTGGAATGGGAAGGAGTTTGATATCACATCTCATGCCATGGTATGGGTCTCAGGTTTTGTAGAAGCATTGGGATATCAAATCACATGCTATAGGCAGGGTCTAAGGTTGGAATGGGAAGGAGTTGGATATCACATCTCATGTTATAGGAAGGGTCTCAGGATTGGAATGGGAAGGACTTGGATATCACATCTCATTGTATAGGAAGGCTCTCAGGGTTGGAAGGGGAAGGAGTTGGATATCACATTTCATGTTAGAGGTAGGATCTCAGGTTTGGTATTAGAGGCATTGAGATATCACATCTCATGCCATCAGAAGGGTCTCAGGATTGGAATGGGAAGGAGTTGGATATCACATCTCATGCTAAAGGGAGGGTCTAAGGTTTGGAAGGGGAAGGATTTGGACATCACATCTCATGTTATAGGAAGGATCTCAGGTTTGGTATTAGAAGCATTGAGATATCACATCTCATGCTATCGGAAGGGTCTCAGGATTGGAATGGGAAGGACTTGGATATCACATCTCATGTTATAGGAAGGGTCTCAGGTTTGGTATTAGAAGCATTGAGATATCACATCTCATGCTATAGGAAGGGTCTCAGGAATGGAATGGGAAGGACTTGGATATCACATCTCATGATACAGGAAGGGTCTCAGTTTTGGTAGAAGCATTGCGATATCACATCTCATGCTATCGGAAGGGTCTCAGGATTGGAATGGGAAGGATTTGGATATCACATCTCATGTTATTGGACCGGTCTCAGGTTTGGTATTAGAAGCATTGAGATATCAAGTCTCATGCTATCTGAAGGATCTCAGGTTTGGTATTAGAAGCATTGAGATATCACATCTCATGCTATAGGAAGGGTCTCAGGATTGGAATGGGAAGGAGTTGGATATCACATCTCATGTTATAGGAAGGATCTCAGGTTTGGTATTAGAAGCATATAGATATCACATCTCATGCTATAGGAAGGGTCTCATGATTGGAATGGGAAGGAGTTGGATATCACATCTCATGCTAAAGGAAGGGTCTCAGTTTTGGTAGAAGCATTGCGATATCACATCTCATGCTATAGGAAGGGTCTCAGGATTGGAATCGGAAGGAGTTGGATATCCCATCTCATGCTATAGGAAGGGTCTCAGGTTTGGTATAAGCATTGAAATATCACATCTCTGCTATCGGAAGGGTCTCAGGATAGGAATGGGAAGGACTTAGATATCACATCTCATACTATAGGGAGGGTCCCAGTTTTGATATTAAAAGCATTGAGCTATCACATCTCATGCTATCGGAAGGGTCTCAGGATTGGAATGGGATGGAGTTGGATATCACATCTCAAGCTATCTCAGGATTGGAATGGGAAGGAGTTTGATATCACATCTCAAGCTATAGGAAGGGTCTCAGGTTTGGAAGGGGAAGGATTTGGATCTCACATCTCATGTTTTAGGACGGGTCTCAGGTTTGGTATTAGAAGCATTGAGATATCACATCTCATGGTATAGGAAGGGTCTCAGGATTGGAATGGGAAGGAGTTGGCTATCACATCTCAAGCTATAGGGAGGGTCTCAGTTTTGATATCAAAAGCATTGAGATTTCACATCTCATGCTATCGGAAGGGTCTCAGTTTTGATATCAAAAGCATTGAGATTTCACATCTCATGCTATCGGAAGGGTCTCAGGATTGGAATGGGAGGAGCTGGATATCACATCTCATGCTAAAGGAAGGGTCTCAGGTTTGGAAGGGGAAGGATTTGGATATCACATCTCATGTTATAGGAGGGGTCTCAGGTTTGGTATTAGAAGCATTGTGATATCACATCTCATGCTATAGGAAGTGTCTCAGGATTGGCATGGGAAGCAGTTGGATATCACATCTCATGCTATAGGAAGGGTTTCAGGTTTGGTAGAAGCATTGAGATATCACATCTCATGCTATAGGAAGAGTCTCAGGTTTGGGAAGGGAAGGATTTGGATTTCACATCTCATGTTATAGGATGGTTCTCATGTTTGGTTTTTGAAGCATTGAGATATCACATCTCATGCTATCGGAAGGGTCTCAGGTTTGGAATGGCAAGGAGTTGGATATCACATCTCATGTTATACGAAGGATCTCAGGTTTGGTATTAGAAGCATTGAGATATCACATCTCATGCTATAGGAAGGGTCTCCGGATTGGAATGGCAAGGAGTTGGATATCACATCTCATGCTAAAGGAAGGGTCTCAGTTTTGATAGAAGCATTGAGATATCACATCTCATGCTATAGGAAGGAACTCAGGATTGGAATGGGAAGGAGTTGGATATCACGTCTCATGTTATAGGAAGGGTCTCAGGATTGGAATGGCAAGGAGTTGGATATCACATCTCATGCTAAAGGAAGGGTCTCAGGTTTGATAGAAGCATTGAGATATCACATCTCATGCTATAGGATGGAACTCAGGATTGGAATGGGAAGGAGTTGGATATCACATCTCATGCCATAGGAAGAGTTATCAGGTTTGGTATAAGCATTGAGATATCACATCTCTGCTATCGGAAGGGTCTCAGGATAGGAATGGGAAGGACTTAGATATCACATCTCATACTATAGGGAGGGTCCCAGTTTTGATATTAAAAGCATTGAGCTATCACATCTCATGCTATCGGAAGGGTCTCAGGATTGGAATGGGATGGAGTTGGATATCACATCTCAAGCTATCTCAGGATTGGAATGGGAAGGAGTTTGATATCACATCTCAAGCTATAGGAAGGGTCTCAGGTTTGGAAGGGGAAGGATTTGGATCTCACATCTCATGTTTTAGGACGGGTCTCAGGTTTGGTATTAGAAGCATTGAGATATCACATCTCATGGTATAGGAAGGGTCTCAGGATTGGAATGGGAAGGAGTTGGCTATCACATCTCAAGCTATCTCAGGATTGGAATGGGAAGGAGTTTGATATCACATCTCAAGCTATAGGAAGGGTCTCAGGTTTGGAAAGGGAAGGATTTGGATTTCACATCTCATGTTATAGGATGGTTCTCATGTTTGGTTTTAGTAGCATTGAGATATCACATCTCATGCTATCGGAAGGGTCTCAGGTTTGGAAAGGGAAGGATTTGGATTTCACATGTTATAGGATGGTTCTCTGGTTTGGTTTTAGAAGCATTAAGATATAACATCTCATGCTATAGGAAGGGTCTCAGGTTTGGAAGGGGAAGGATTTGGATCTCACATCTCATGTTTTAGGACGGGTCTCAGGTTTGGTATTAGAAGCATTGAAATATCACATCTCATGGTATAGGAAGGGTCTCAGGATTGGAATGGGACGGAGTTGGATATCACATTGAATGGGAAGGAGTTTGATATCACATCTCATGCTATAGGAAGGGTTTCAGGTTTGGTAGAAGCATTGAGATATCACATCTCATGCTATAGGAAGAGTCTCAGGTTTGGGAAGGGAAGGATTTGGATTTCACATCTCATGTTATAGGATGGTTCTCATGTTTGGTTTTTGAAGCATTGAGATATCACATCTCATGCTATCGGAAGGGTCTCAGGTTTGGAATTGGAAGGAGTTGGATATCACATCTCATGTTATAGGAAGGATCTCAGGTTTGGTATTAGAAGCATTGAGATATCACATCTCATGCTATAGGAAGCGTCTCAGGATTGGAATGGGAAGGACTTGGATGTCACATCTCATGCTATAGGGAGGGTCTCAAGTTTGATATCAGAAGCTTTGAGATAACAAATCTCATGATATCGGAAGGGTCTCAGGATTGGAATGTGAAGGAGTTGGATATCACATCTCATGCTATAGGAAGGGTCTCAGGAATGGAATGGGAAGGAGCTTTATATGACATCTCATGCCATAGGAAGGATCTCAGGTTTGGTATTAGAAGCATTGAGACATCACATCTCATGTTATAGGAAGGGTCTCAGGATTGGAATGGGAAGGAGTTGGATATCACATCTCATCCAATAGGATGGGTCTCAGGTTTGGAATGGGAAGGAATTGGATATCACATCATGTTATAGGAAGGATCTCAGGATTGGAATGGGAAGGATTTGGATATCCCTTCTCATGCTATAGGAAGTGTCTCAGGTTGGAATGGGAAGGAGTTGGATATCACATCTCGTTATAGGAAGGGTCTCAGGATAGGAATGGGAAGGATTTGGATATCACATCTATTGCCATAGGAAGGGTCTCAGGTTTTTTATTAGAAACATTGAGCTATCACATCTCATGCTATAGGAAGGGTTTCAGGATTGGAATGTGAAGGATTTGGATATCACATCTCATGCTAAAGGAAGGGTCTCAGGTTTGGAAGGGGAAGGATTTGGATATCACATCTCATGTTATAGGACGGGTCTCAGGTTTGGTATTAGAAGCCTTGAGATATCACATCTCATGGTATAATAAGGGTCTCAGGATTGGAATGGGAAGGAGTTGGATATCACATCTCAAGCTATCTCAGGATTGGAATGCGAAGGAGTTTGATATCACATCTCGAGCTATAGGAAGGGTCTCAGGTTTGGGAAGGGAAGGATTGGGATTTCACATCTCGTTATAGGATGGTTCTCATGTTTGTTTTTAGAAGCATTGAGATATCAAATCTCATGCTATTGGAAGGGTCTCAGGTTTGGAATGGGAAGGAGTTGGATATCACATCTCATGTTATAGGAAGGATCTCAGGTTTGGTATTAGAAGCATTGAGATATCACATATCATGCTATAGGAGGAGTCTCAGGATTGGAATGGGAAGGAGTTGGATATCACGTCTCATGTTATAGGAAGGGTCTCAGGATTGGAATGGCAAGGAGTTGGATATCACATCTCATGCTATAGGGAGGGTCTCAGGTTTGGTAGAAGCATTGGGATATCACATCTCATGCTATCGGAAGGGTCTCAGGTTGGAATGGGAAGGATTTGGATATCACATCTCATGTTATAGGAAGGATCTCAGGTTTGGTATTAGAAGCATTGAGATATCACATCTCATGCTATAGGAAGGGTCTCAGGATTGGAATGGGAAGGAGTTTGATATCACATCTCAAGCTATAGGAAGGGTCTCAGGTTTGGAAAGGGAAGGATTTGGATTTCACATCTCATGTTATAGGATGGTTCTCATGTTTGGTTTTAGTAGCATTGAGATATCACATCTCATGCTATCGGAAGGGTCTCAGGTTTGGAAAGGGAAGGATTTGGAGTTCACATGTTATAGGATGGTTCTCAGGTTTGGATTTAGAAGAATTAAGATATAACATCTCATGCTATAGGAAGGGTCTCAGGTTTGGAATGGGAAGGAGTTGATATCACATCTCATGCTAAAGGAAAGGTCTCAGGTTTGGAAGGGGAAGGATTAGGATCTCACATCTCATGTTTTAGGACGGGTCTCAGGTTTGGTATTAGAAGCATTGAAATATCACATCTCATGATATAGGAAGGGTCTCAGGATTGGAATGGGAAGGAGTTGGATAACACATTGAATGGGAAGGAGTTTGATATCACATCTAAAGCTATAGGAAGGGTCTCAGGTTTGGAAAGGGAATGATTTGGATTTCACATCTCATGTTATAGGATGGTTCTCATGTTTGGTTTTAGAAGCATTGAGATATCACATCTCATGCTATCGTAAGGGTCTCAGGTTTGGAATGGGAAGGAGTTTGATATCACATCTCATGTTATAGGAAGGATCTCAGGTTTGGTTTTAGAAGCATTGAGATATCACATCTCATGCTATCGGAAGGGTCTCAGGATTGGAATCGGAAGGAGTTGTATATGACATCTCATGCCATAGGAAGGGTCTCAGGTTTGGTATAAGCAATGAGATATCACATCTCTGCTATCGGAAGGGTCTCAGGATTGGAATGGGAAGGAGTTGGATATCCCATCTTGTTATAGGAAGGGTCTCAGGTTTGGTATTAGAAGCATTGAGATATCACATCTCATGCTATAGGAAGGGTCTAAGGTTTGGAAAGGGGAAGGATTTGGGTATCACATCTCATGTTATAGGACCGGTCTCAGGTTTGGTATTAGAAGCAATGAGATATCAAGTCTCATGGTTTAGGACGGGTCTCAGAATTGGAATGGGAAGGAGTTGGATATCACATCTCAAGCTATAGAAAGGGTCTCAGGATTGGAATGGGAAGGAGTTTGATATCACATCTCATGCCATGGTATGGGTCTCAGGTTTTGTAGAAGCATTGGGATATCAAATCACATGCTATAGGCAGGGTCTAAGGTTGGAATGGGAAGGAGTTGGATATCACATCTCATGTTATAGGAAGGGTCTCAGGATTGGAATGGGAAGGACTTGGATATCACATCTCATTCTATAGGAAGGCTCTCAGGGTTGGAAGGGGAAGGAGTTGGATATCACATTTCATGTTAGAGGTAGGATCTCAGGTTTGGTATTAGAGGCATTGAGATATCACATCTCATGCCATCAGAAGGGTCTCAGGATTGGAATGGGAAGGAGTTGGATATCACATCTCATGCTAAAGGGAGGGTCTAAGGTTTGGAAGGGGAAGGATTTGGACATCACATCTCATGTTATAGGAAGGATCTCAGGTTTGGTATTAGAAGCATTGAGATATCACATCTCATGCTATCGGAAGGGTCTCAGGATTGGAATGGGAAGGACTTGGATATCACATCTCATGTTATAGGAAGGGTCTCAGGTTTGGTATTAGAAGCATTGAGATATCACATCTCATGCTATAGGAAGGGTCTCAGGAATGGAATGGGAAGGACTTGGATATCACATCTCATGATACAGGAAGGGTCTCAGTTTTGGTAGAAGCATTGCGATATCACATCTCATGCTATCGGAAGGGTCTCAGGATTGGAATGGGAAGGATTTGGATATCACATCTCATGTTATTGGACCGGTCTCAGGTTTGGTATTAGAAGCATTGAGATATCAAGTCTCATGGTATAGGACGGAAGTTTGATATCACATCTCATGCCATGGTATGGGTCTCAGGTTTTGTAGAAGCATTGGGATATCACATCTCATGCTATCGGAAGGGTATCAGGATTGGATTTGGAAGGAGTTGGATATCCCATCTCATGCTATAGGAAGGGTCTCAGGATTGGAATGGGAAGGACTTGGATATCACATCTCATGTTGTAGGAAGGCTCTCAGGTTTGGAAAGGGAAGGAGTTGGATATCACATTTCATGTTAGAGGTAGGATCTCAGGTTTGGTATTAGAGGCATTGAGATATCACATCTCATGCTATCAGAAGGGTATCAGGATTGGAATGGGAAGGAGTTGGCGCATGCTAAAGGGAGGGTCTCAGGTTTGGAAGGGGAAGGATTTGGATATCACATCTTATGTTATAGGAAGTATCTCAGGTTTGGTATTAGAAGCATTGAGATATCACATCTCATGCTATCGGAAGGATCTCAGGTTTGGTATTAGAAGCATTGAGATATCACATCTCATGCTATAGGAAG
Source organism: Ambystoma mexicanum (assembly GCF_040938575.1). Lineage (NCBI taxonomy): Eukaryota > Metazoa > Chordata > Amphibia > Caudata > Ambystomatidae > Ambystoma > Ambystoma mexicanum. The sequence continues at coordinate 1,158,645,462 of NC_090934.1, forward strand.
GGTCTCAGGATTGGAATGGGAAGGAGTTGGATATCACATCTCATGTTATAGGAAGGATCTCAGGTTTGGTATTAGAAGCATATAGATATCACATCTCATGCTATAGGAAGGGTCTCATGATTGGAATGAGAAGGAGTTGGATATCACATCTCATGCTAAAGGAAGGGTCTCAGTTTTGGTAGAAGCATTGCGATATCACATCTCATGCTATAGGAAGGGTCTCAGGATTGGAATCGGAAGGAGTTGGATATCACATCTCATGCTATAGGAAGGGTCTCAGGTTTGGTATAAGCATTGAAATATCACATCTCTGCTATCGGAAGGGTCTCAGGATAGGAATGGGAAGGACTTAGATATCACATCTCATACTATAGGGAGGGTCCCAGTTTTGATATTAAAAGCATTGAGCTATCACATCTCATGCTATCGGAAGGGTCTCAGGATTGGAATGGGATGGAGTTGGATATCACATCTCAAGCTATCTCAGGATTGGAATGGGAAGGAGTTTGATATCACATCTCAAGCTATAGGAAGGGTCTCAGGTTTGGAAGGGGAAGGATTTGGATCTCACATCTCATGTTTTAGGACGGGTCTCAGGTTTGGTATTAGAAGCATTGAGATATCACATCTCATGGTATAGGAAGGGTCTCAGGATTGGAATGGGAAGGAGTTGGCTATCACATCTCAAGCTATAGGGAGGGTCTCAGTTTTGATATCAAAAGCATTGAGATTTCACATCTCATGCTATCGGAAGGGTCTCAGTTTTGATATCAAAAGCATTGAGATTTCACATCTCATGCTATCGGAAGGGTCTCAGGATTGGAATGGGAGGAGCTGGATATCACATCTCATGCTAAAGGAAGGGTCTCAGGTTTGGAAGGGGAAGGATTTGGATATCACATCTCATGTTATAGGAGGGGTCTCAGGTTTGGTATTAGAAGCATTGTGATATCACATCTCATGCTATAGGAAGTGTCTCAGGATTGGCATGGGAAGGAGTTGGATATCACATCTCATGCTATAGGAAGGGTTTCAGGTTTGGTAGAAGCATTGAGATATCACATCTCATGCTATAGGAAGAGTCTCAGGTTTGGGAAGGGAAGGATTTGGATTTCACATCTCATGTTATAGGATGGTTCTCATGTTTGGTTTTTGAAGCATTGAGATATCACATCTCATGCTATCGGAAGGGTCTCAGGTTTGGAATGGCAAGGAGTTGGATATCACATCTCATGTTATACGAAGGATCTCAGGTTTGGTATTAGAAGCATTGAGATATCACATCTCATGCTATAGGAAGGGTCTCCGGATTGGAATGGCAAGGAGTTGGATATCACATCTCATGCTAAAGGAAGGGTCTCAGTTTTGATAGAAGCATTGAGATATCACATCTCATGCTATAGGAAGGAACTCAGGATTGGAATGGGAAGGAGTTGGATATCACGTCTCATGTTATAGGAAGGGTCTCAGGATTGGAATGGCAAGGAGTTGGATATCACATCTCATGCTAAAGGAAGGGTCTCAGGTTTGATAGAAGCATTGAGATATCACATCTCATGCTATAGGAAGGAACTCAGGATTGGAATGGGAAGGAGTTGGATATCACATCTCATGCCATAGGAAGGGTTATCAGGTTTGGTATAAGCATTTAGATATCACATCTCTGCTATCGGAAGGGTCTCAGGATAGGAATGGGAAGGACTTAGATATCACATCTCATACTATAGGGAGGGTCCCAGTTTTGATATTAAAAACATTGAGCTATCACATCTCATGCTATCGGAAGGGTCTCAGGATTGGAATGGGATGGAGTTGGATATCACATCTCAAGCTATCTCAGGATTGGAATGGGAAGGAGTTTGATATCACATATCAAGCTATAGGAAGGGTCTCAGGTTTGGAAGGGGAAGGATTTGGATCTCACATCTCATGTTTTAGGACGGGTCTCAGGTTTGGTATTAGAAGCATTGAGATATCACATCTCATGGTATAGGAAGGGTCTCAGGATTGGAATGGGAAGGAGTTGGCTATCACATCTCAAGCTATCTCAGGATTGGAATGGGAAGGAGTTTGATATCACATCTCAAGCTATAGGAAGGGTCTCAGGTTTGGAAAGGGAAGGATTTGGATTTCACATCTCATGTTATAGGATGGTTCTCATGTTTGGTTTTAGTAGCATTGAGATATCACATCTCATGCTATCGGAAGGGTCTCAGGTTTGGAAAGGGAAGGATTTGGATTTCACATGTTATAGGATGGTTCTCTGGTTTGGTTTTAGAAGCATTAAGATATAACATCTCATGCTATAGGAAGGGTCTCAGGTTTGGAAGGGGAAGGATTTGGATCTCACATCTCATGTTTTAGGACGGGTCTCAGGTTTGGTATTAGAAGCATTGAAATATCACATCTCATGGTATAGGAAGGGTCTCAGGATTGGAATGGGACGGAGTTGGATATCACATTGAATGGGAAGGAATTTGATATCACATCTCATGCTGTAGGAAGGGTTTCAGGTTTGGTAGAAGCATTGAGATATCACATCTCATGCTATAGGAAGAGTCTCAGGTTTGGGAAGGGAAGGATTTGGATTTCACATCTCATGTTATAGGATGGTTCTCATGTTTGGTTTTTGAAGCATTGAGATATCACATCTCATGCTATCGGAAGGGTCTCAGGTTTGGAATTGGAAGGAGTTGGATATCACATCTCATGTTATAGGAAGGATCTCAGGTTTGGTATTAGAAGCATTGAGATATTACATCTCATGCTATAGGATGCGTCTCAGGATTGGAATGGGAAGGACTTGGATGTCACATCTCATGCTATAGGGAGGGTCTCAAGTTTGATATCAGAAGCTTTGAGATAACAAATCTCATGATATCGGAAGGGTCTCAGGATTGGAATGTGAAGGAGTTGGATATCACATCTCATGATAAAGGAAGGGTCTAAGGTTTGGAAGGGGAAGGATTTGGATATCACATCTCATGTTATAGGACGGGTCTCAGGTTTGGTATTAGAAGCATTGCGATATCAAGTCTCATGGTATAGGAGGGTCTCAGAATTGGAATGGGAAGGAGTTGGATATCACATCTCAAGCTATAGGAAGGGTCTCAGGTTTGGTAGAAGCATTGGGATATCACATCTCATGCTATCGGAAGGGTCTCAGGTTGGAATGGGAAGGATTTGGATATCACATCTCATGTTATAGGAAGGATCTCAGGTTTGGTATTAGAAGCATTGAGATATCACATCTCATGCTATAGGAAGGGTCTCAGGATTGGAATGGGAAGGAGTTGGATATCACATCTCATGCTATAGGAAGGGTCTCAAGTTTGATATCAGAAGCTTTGAGATAAAAAATCTCATGATATCGGAAGGGTCTCAGGATTGGAATGTGAAGGAGTTTGATATCACATCTCATGATAAAGGAAGGGTCTAAGGTTTGGAAGGGGAAGGATTTGGATATCAGATCTCATGTTATAGGACGGGTCTCAGGTTTGGTATTAGAAGCATTGCGATATCAAGTCTCATGGTATAGGAAGGGTCTCAGAATTGGAATGGGAAGGAGTTGGATATCACATCTCAAGCTATAGGAAGGGTCTCAGGATTGGAATGGGAAGGAGTTTGATATCACATCTCATGCCATAGTATGGGTCTCAGGTTTGGTAGAAGCATTGGGATATCACATCTCATGCTATCGGAAGGGTCTCAGGTTGGAATGGGAAGGATTTGGATATCACATCTCATGTTATAGGAAGGATCTCGGGTTTGGTATTAGAAGCATTGAGATATCACATCTCATGCTATAGGAAGGGTCTCAGGATTGGAATGGGAAGGAACTGGATATCACATCTCATGCTATAGGAAGGGTCTCAGGAATGGAATGGGAAGGAGCTTTATATGACATCTCATGCCATAGGAAGGATCTCAGGTTTGGTATTAGAAGCATTGAGACATCACATCTCATGTTATAGGAAGGGTCTCAGGATTGGAATGGGAAGGAGTTGGATATCACATCTCATCCAATAGGATGGGTCTCAGGTTTGGAATGGGAAGGAATTGGATATCACATCATGTTATAGGAAGGATCTCAGGATTGGAATGGGAAGGATTTGGATATCCCTTCTCATGCTATAGGAAGTGTCTCAGGTTGGAATGGGAAGGAGTTGGATATCACATCTCGTTATAGGAAGGGTCTCAGGATAGGAATGGGAAGGATTTGGATATCACATCTATTGCTATAGGAAGGGTCTCAGGTTTTTTATTAGAAACATTGAGCTATCACATCTCATGCTATAGGAAGGGTTTCAGGATTGGAATGTGAAGGATTTGGATATCACATCTCATGCTAAAGGGAGGGTCTCAGGTTTGGAAGGGGAAGGATTTGGATATCACATCTTATGTTATAGGAAGTATCTCAGGTTTGGTATTAGAAGCATTGAGATATCACATCTCATGCTATCGGAAGGATCTCAGGTTTGGTATTAGAAGCATTGAGATATCACATCTCATGCTATAGGAAGGGTCTCAGGATTGGAATGGGAAGGAGTTGGATATCACATCTCATGTTATAGGAAGGATCTCAGGTTTGGTATTAGAAGCATATAGATATCACATCTCATGCTATAGGAAGGGTCTCATGATTGGAATGAGAAGGAGTTGGATATCACATCTCATGCTAAAGGAAGGGTCTCAGTTTTGGTAGAAGCATTGCGATATCACATCTCATGCTATAGGAAGGGTCTCAGGATTGGAATCGGAAGGAGTTGGATATCACATCTCATGCTATAGGAAGGGTCTCAGGTTTGGTATAAGCATTGAAATATCACATCTCTGCTATCGGAAGGGTCTCAGGATAGGAATGGGAAGGACTTAGATATCACATCTCATACTATAGGGAGGGTCCCAGTTTTGATATTAAAAGCATTGAGCTATCACATCTCATGCTATCGGAAGGGTCTCAGGATTGGAATGGGATGGAGTTGGATATCACATCTCAAGCTATCTCAGGATTGGAATGGGAAGGAGTTTGATATCACATCTCAAGCTATAGGAAGGGTCTCAGGTTTGGAAGGGGAAGGATTTGGATCTCACATCTCATGTTTTAGGACGGGTCTCAGGTTTGGTATTAGAAGCATTGAGATATCACATCTCATGGTATAGGAAGGGTCTCAGGATTGGAATGGGAAGGAGTTGGCTATCACATCTCAAGCTATAGGGAGGGTCTCAGTTTTGATATCAAAAGCATTGAGATTTCACATCTCATGCTATCGGAAGGGTCTCAGTTTTGATATCAAAAGCATTGAGATTTCACATCTCATGCTATCGGAAGGGTCTCAGGATTGGAATGGGAGGAGCTGGATATCACATCTCATGCTAAAGGAAGGGTCTCAGGTTTGGAAGGGGAAGGATTTGGATATCACATCTCATGTTATAGGAGGGGTCTCAGGTTTGGTATTAGAAGCATTGTGATATCACATCTCATGCTATAGGAAGTGTCTCAGGATTGGCATGGGAAGGAGTTGGATATCACATCTCATGCTATAGGAAGGGTTTCAGGTTTGGTAGAAGCATTGAGATATCACATCTCATGCTATAGGAAGAGTCTCAGGTTTGGGAAGGGAAGGATTTGGATTTCACATCTCATGTTATAGGATGGTTCTCATGTTTGGTTTTTGAAGCATTGAGATATCACATCTCATGCTATCGGAAGGGTCTCAGGTTTGGAATGGCAAGGAGTTGGATATCACATCTCATGTTATACGAAGGATCTCAGGTTTGGTATTAGAAGCATTGAGATATCACATCTCATGCTATAGGAAGGGTCTCCGGATTGGAATGGCAAGGAGTTGGATATCACATCTCATGCTAAAGGAAGGGTCTCAGTTTTGATAGAAGCATTGAGATATCACATCTCATGCTATAGGAAGGAACTCAGGATTGGAATGGGAAGGAGTTGGATATCACGTCTCATGTTATAGGAAGGGTCTCAGGATTGGAATGGCAAGGAGTTGGATATCACATCTCATGCTAAAGGAAGGGTCTCAGGTTTGATAGAAGCATTGAGATATCACATCTCATGCTATAGGAAGGAACTCAGGATTGGAATGGGAAGGAGTTGGATATCACATCTCATGCCATAGGAAGGGTTATCAGGTTTGGTATAAGCATTTAGATATCACATCTCTGCTATCGGAAGGGTCTCAGGATAGGAATGGGAAGGACTTAGATATCACATCTCATACTATAGGGAGGGTCCCAGTTTTGATATTAAAAGCATTGAGCTATCACATCTCATGCTATCGGAAGGGTCTCAGGATTGGAATGGGATGGAGTTGGATATCACATCTCAAGCTATCTCAGGATTGGAATGGGAAGGAGTTTGATATCACATATCAAGCTATAGGAAGGGTCTCAGGTTTGGAAGGGGAAGGATTTGGATCTCACATCTCATGTTTTAGGACGGGTCTCAGGTTTGGTATTAGAAGCATTGAGATATCACATCTCATGGTATAGGAAGGGTCTCAGGATTGGAATGGGAAGGAGTTGGCTATCACATCTCAAGCTATCTCAGGATTGGAATGGGAAGGAGTTTGATATCACATCTCAAGCTATAGGAAGGGTCTCAGGTTTGGAAAGGGAAGGATTTGGATTTCACATCTCATGTTATAGGATGGTTCTCATGTTTGGTTTTAGTAGCATTGAGATATCACATCTCATGCTATCGGAAGGGTCTCAGGTTTGGAAAGGGAAGGATTTGGATTTCACATGTTATAGGATGGTTCTCTGGTTTGGTTTTAGAAGCATTAAGATATAACATCTCATGCTATAGGAAGGGTCTCAGGTTTGGAAGGGGAAGGATTTGGATCTCACATCTCATGTTTTAGGACGGGTCTCAGGTTTGGTATTAGAAGCATTGAAATATCACATCTCATGGTATAGGAAGGGTCTCAGGATTGGAATGGGACGGAGTTGGATATCACATTGAATGGGAAGGAATTTGATATCACATCTCATGCTGTAGGAAGGGTTTCAGGTTTGGTAGAAGCATTGAGATATCACATCTCATGCTATAGGAAGAGTCTCAGGTTTGGGAAGGGAAGGATTTGGATTTCACATCTCATGTTATAGGATGGTTCTCATGTTTGGTTTTTGAAGCATTGAGATATCACATCTCATGCTATCGGAAGGGTCTCAGGTTTGGAATTGGAAGGAGTTGGATATCACATCTCATGTTATAGGAAGGATCTCAGGTTTGGTATTAGAAGCATTGAGATATTACATCTCATGCTATAGGATGCGTCTCAGGATTGGAATGGGAAGGACTTGGATGTCACATCTCATGCTATAGGGAGGGTCTCAAGTTTGATATCAGAAGCTTTGAGATAACAAATCTCATGATATCGGAAGGGTCTCAGGATTGGAATGTGAAGGAGTTGGATATCACATCTCATGATAAAGGAAGGGTCTAAGGTTTGGAAGGGGAAGGATTTGGATATCACATCTCATGTTATAGGACGGGTCTCAGGTTTGGTATTAGAAGCATTGCGATATCAAGTCTCATGGTATAGGAGGGTCTCAGAATTGGAATGGGAAGGAGTTGGATATCACATCTCAAGCTATAGGAAGGGTCTCAGGTTTGGTAGAAGCATTGGGATATCACATCTCATGCTATCGGAAGGGTCTCAGGTTGGAATGGGAAGGATTTGGATATCACATCTCATGTTATAGGAAGGATCTCAGGTTTGGTATTAGAAGCATTGAGATATCACATCTCATGCTATAGGAAGGGTCTCAGGATTGGAATGGGAAGGAGTTGGATATCACATCTCATGCTATAGGAAGGGTCTCAAGTTTGATATCAGAAGCTTTGAGATAAAAAATCTCATGATATCGGAAGGGTCTCAGGATTGGAATGTGAAGGAGTTTGATATCACATCTCATGATAAAGGAAGGGTCTAAGGTTTGGAAGGGGAAGGATTTGGATATCAGATCTCATGTTATAGGACGGGTCTCAGGTTTGGTATTAGAAGCATTGCGATATCAAGTCTCATGGTATAGGAAGGGTCTCAGAATTTGAATGGGAAGGAGTTGGATATCACATCTCAAGCTATAGGAAGGGTCTCAGGATTGGAATGGGAAGGAGTTTGATATCACATCTCATGCCATAGTATGGGTCTCAGGTTTGGTAGAAGCATTGGGATATCACATCTCATGCTATCGGAAGGGTCTCAGGTTGGAATGGGAAGGATTTGGATATCACATCTCATGTTATAGGAAGGATCTCGGGTTTGGTATTAGAAGCATTGAGATATCACATCTCATGCTATAGGAAGGGTCTCAGGATTGGAATGGGAAGGAACTGGATATCACATCTCATGCTATAGGAAGGGTCTCAGGAATGGAATGGGAAGGAGCTTTATATGACATCTCATGCCATAGGAAGGATCTCAGGTTTGGTATTAGAAGCATTGAGACATCACATCTCATGTTATAGGAAGGGTCTCAGGATTGGAATGGGAAGGAGTTGGATATCACATCTCATCCAATAGGATGGGTCTCAGGTTTGGAATGGGAAGGAATTGGATATCACATCATGTTATAGGAAGGATCTCAGGATTGGAATGGGAAGGATTTGGATATCCCTTCTCATGCTATAGGAAGTGTCTCAGGTTGGAATGGGAAGGAGTTGGATATCACATCTCGTTATAGGAAGGGTCTCAGGATAGGAATGGGAAGGATTTGGATATCACATCTATTGCTATAGGAAGGGTCTCAGGTTTTTTATTAGAAACATTGAGCTATCACATCTCATGCTATAGGAAGGGTTTCAGGATTGGAATGTGAAGGATTTGGATATCACATCTCATGCTAAAGGAAGGGTCTCAGGTTTGGAAGGGGAAGGATTTGGATATCACATCTCATGTTATAGGACGGGTCTCAGGTTTGGTATTAGAAGCCTTGAGATATCACATCTCATGGTATAATAAGGGTCTCAGGATTGGAATGGGAAGGAGTTGGATATCACATCTCAAGCTATCTCAGGATTGGAATGGGAAGGAGTTTGATATCACATCTCGAGCTATAGGAAGGGTCTCAGGTTTGGGAAGGGAAGGATTGGGATTTCACATCTCGTTATAGGATGGTTCTCATGTTTGTTTTTAGAAGCATTGAGATATCAAATCTCATGCTATTGGAAGGGTCTCAGGTTTGGAATGGGAAGGAGTTGGATATCACATCTCATGTTATAGGAAGGATCTCAGGTTTGGTATTAGAAGCATTGAGATATCACATATCATGCTATAGGAGGAGTCTCAGGATTGGAATGGGAAGGAGTTGGATATCACGTCTCATGTTATAGGAAGGGTCTCAGGATTGGAATGGCAAGGAGTTGGATATCACATCTCATGCTATAGGGAGGGTCTCAGGTTTGGTAGAAGCATTGGGATATCACATCTCATGCTATCGGAAGGGTCTCAGGTTGGAATGGGAAGGATTTGGATATCACATCTCATGTTATAGGAAGGATCTCAGGTTTGGTATTAGAAGCATTGAGATATCACATCTCATGCTATAGGAAGGGTCTCAGGATTGGAATGGGAAGGAGTTTGATATCACATCTCAAGCTATAGGAAGGGTCTCAGGTTTGGAAAGGGAAGGATTTGGATTTCACATCTCATGTTATAGGATGGTTCTCATGTTTGGTTTTAGTAGCATTGAGATATCACATCTCATGCTATCGGAAGGGTCTCAGGTTTGGAAAGGGAAGGATTTGGAGTTCACATGTTATAGGATGGTTCTCAGGTTTGGATTTAGAAGAATTAAGATATAACATCTCATGCTATAGGAAGGGTCTCAGGTTTGGAATGGGAAGGAGTTGATATCACATCTCATGCTAAAGGAAAGGTCTCAGGTTTGGAAGGGGAAGGATTAGGATCTCACATCTCATGTTTTAGGACGGGTCTCAGGTTTGGTATTAGAAGCATTGAAATATCACATCTCATGATATAGGAAGGGTCTCAGGATTGGAATGGGAAGGAGTTGGATAACACATTGAATGGGAAGGAGTTTGATATCACATCTAAAGCTATAGGAAGGGTCTCAGTTTTGGAAAGGGAATGATTTGGATTTCACATCTCATGTTATAGGATGGTTCTCATGTTTGGTTTTAGAAGCATTGAGATATCACATCTCATGCTATCGTAAGGGTCTCAGGTTTGGAATGGGAAGGAGTTTGATATCACATCTCATGTTATAGGAAGGATCTCAGGTTTGGTTTTAGAAGCATTGAGATATCACATCTCATGCTATCGGAAGGGTCTCAGGATTGGAATCGGAAGGAGTTGTATATGACATCTCATGCCATAGGAAGGGTCTCAGGTTTGGTATAAGCAATGAGATATCACATCTCTGCTATCGGAAGGGTCTCAGGATTGGAATGGGAAGGAGTTGGATATCCCATCTTGTTATAGGAAGGGTCTCAGGTTTGGTATTAGAAGCATTGAGATATCACATCTCATGCTATAGGAAGGGTCTAAGGTTTGGAAAGGGGAAGGATTTGGGTATCACATCTCATGTTATAGGACCGGTCTCAGGTTTGGTATTAGAAGCAATGAGATATCAAGTCTCATGGTTTAGGACGGGTCTCAGAATTGGAATGGGAAGGAGTTGGATATCACATCTCAAGCTATAGAAAGGGTCTCAGGATTGGAATGGGAAGGAGTTTGATATCACATCTCATGCCATGGTATGGGTCTCAGGTTTTGTAGAAGCATTGGGATATCAAATCACATGCTATAGGCAGGGTCTAAGGTTGGAATGGGAAGGAGTTGGATATCACATCTCATGTTATAGGAAGGGTCTCAGGATTGGAATGGGAAGGACTTGGATATCACATCTCATTCTATAGGAAGGCTCTCAGGGTTGGAAGGGGAAGGAGTTGGATATCACATTTCATGTTAGAGGTAGGATCTCAGGTTTGGTATTAGAGGCATTGAGATATCACATCTCATGCCATCAGAAGGGTCTCAGGATTGGAATGGGAAGGAGTTGGATATCACATCTCATGCTAAAGGGAGGGTCTAAGGTTTGGAAGGGGAAGGATTTGGACATCACATCTCATGTTATAGGAAGGATCTCAGGTTTGGTATTAGAAGCATTGAGATATCACATCTCATGCTATCGGAAGGGTCTCAGGATTGGAATGGGAAGGACTTGGATATCACATCTCATGTTATAGGAAGGGTCTCAGGTTTGGTATTAGAAGCATTGAGATATCACATCTCATGCTATAGGAAGGGTCTCAGGAATGGAATGGGAAGGACTTGGATATCACATCTCATGATACAGGAAGGGTCTCAGTTTTGGTAGAAGCATTGCGATATCACATCTCATGCTATCGGAAGGGTCTCAGGATTGGAATGGGAAGGATTTGGATATCACATCTCATGTTATTGGACCGGTCTCAGGTTTGGTATTAGAAGCATTGAGATATCAAGTCTCATGGTATAGGACGGAAGTTTGATATCACATCTCATGCCATGGTATGGGTCTCAGGTTTTGTAGAAGCATTGGGATATCACATCTCATGCTATCGGAAGGGTATCAGGATTGGATTTGGAAGGAGTTGGATATCCCATCTCATGCTATAGGAAGGGTCTCAGGATTGGAATGGGAAGGACTTGGATATCACATCTCATGTTGTAGGAAGGCTCTCAGGTTTGGAAAGGGAAGGAGTTGGATATCACATTTCATGTTAGAGGTAGGATCTCAGGTTTGGTATTAGAGGCATTGAGATATCACATCTCATGCTATCAGAAGGGTATCAGGATTGGAATGGGAAGGAGTTGGATATCACATCGCATGCTAAAGGGAGGGTCTCAGGTTTGGAAGGGGAAGGATTTGGATATCACATCTTATGTTATAGGAAGTATCTCAGGTTTGGTATTAGAAGCATTGAGATATCACATCTCATGCTATCGGAAGGATCTCAGGTTTGGTATTAGAAGCATTGAGATATCACATCTCATGCTATAGGAAGGGTCTCAGGATTGGAATGGGAAGGAGTTGGATATCACATCTCATGTTATAGGAAGGATCTCAGGTTTGGTATTAGAAGCATATAGATATCACATCTCATGCTATAGGAAGGGTCTCATGATTGGAATGAGAAGGAGTTGGATATCACATCTCATGCTAAAGGAAGGGTCTCAGTTTTGGTAGAAGCATTGCGATATCACATCTCATGCTATAGGAAGGGTCTCAGGATTGGAATCGGAAGGAGTTGGATATCACATCTCATGCTATAGGAAGGGTCTCAGGTTTGGTATAAGCATTGAAATATCACATCTCTGCTATCGGAAGGGTCTCAGGATAGGAATGGGAAGGACTTAGATATCACATCTCATACTATAGGGAGGGTCCCAGTTTTGATATTAAAAGCATTGAGCTATCACATCTCATGCTATCGGAAGGGTCTCAGGATTGGAATGGGATGGAGTTGGATATCACATCTCAAGCTATCTCAGGATTGGAATGGGAAGGAGTTTGATATCACATCTCAAGCTATAGGAAGGGTCTCAGGTTTGGAAGGGGAAGGATTTGGATCTCACATCTCATGTTTTAGGACGGGTCTCAGGTTTGGTATTAGAAGCATTGAGATATCACATCTCATGGTATAGGAAGGGTCTCAGGATTGGAATGGGAAGGAGTTGGCTATCACATCTCAAGCTATAGGGAGGGTCTCAGTTTTGATATCAAAAGCATTGAGATTTCACATCTCATGCTATCGGAAGGGTCTCAGTTTTGATATCAAAAGCATTGAGATTTCACATCTCATGCTATCGGAAGGGTCTCAGGATTGGAATGGGAGGAGCTGGATATCACATCTCATGCTAAAGGAAGGGTCTCAGGTTTGGAAGGGGAAGGATTTGGATATCACATCTCATGTTATAGGAGGGGTCTCAGGTTTGGTATTAGAAGCATTGTGATATCACATCTCATGCTATAGGAAGTGTCTCAGGATTGGCATGGGAAGGAGTTGGATATCACATCTCATGCTATAGGAAGGGTTTCAGGTTTGGTAGAAGCATTGAGATATCACATCTCATGCTATAGGAAGAGTCTCAGGTTTGGGAAGGGAAGGATTTGGATTTCACATCTCATGTTATAGGATGGTTCTCATGTTTGGTTTTTGAAGCATTGAGATATCACATCTCATGCTATCGGAAGGGTCTCAGGTTTGGAATGGCAAGGAGTTGGATATCACATCTCATGTTATACGAAGGATCTCAGGTTTGGTATTAGAAGCATTGAGATATCACATCTCATGCTATAGGAAGGGTCTCCGGATTGGAATGGCAAGGAGTTGGATATCACATCTCATGCTAAAGGAAGGGTCTCAGTTTTGATAGAAGCATTGAGATATCACATCTCATGCTATAGGAAGGAACTCAGGATTGGAATGGGAAGGAGTTGGATATCACGTCTCATGTTATAGGAAGGGTCTCAGGATTGGAATGGCAAGGAGTTGGATATCACATCTCATGCTAAAGGAAGGGTCTCAGGTTTGATAGAAGCATTGAGATATCACATCTCATGCTATAGGAAGGAACTCAGGATTGGAATGGGAAGGAGTTGGATATCACATCTCATGCCATAGGAAGGGTTATCAGGTTTGGTATAAGCATTTAGATATCACATCTCTGCTATCGGAAGGGTCTCAGGATAGGAATGGGAAGGACTTAGATATCACATCTCATACTATAGGGAGGGTCCCAGTTTTGATATTAAAAGCATTGAGCTATCACATCTCATGCTATCGGAAGGGTCTCAGGATTGGAATGGGATGGAGTTGGATATCACATCTCAAGCTATCTCAGGATTGGAATGGGAAGGAGTTTGATATCACATATCAAGCTATAGGAAGGGTCTCAGGTTTGGAAGGGGAAGGATTTGGATCTCACATCTCATGTTTTAGGACGGGTCTCAGGTTTGGTATTAGAAGCATTGAGATATCACATCTCATGGTATAGGAAGGGTCTCAGGATTGGAATGGGAAGGAGTTGGCTATCACATCTCAAGCTATCTCAGGATTGGAATGGGAAGGAGTTTGATATCACATCTCAAGCTATAGGAAGGGTCTCAGGTTTGGAAAGGGAAGGATTTGGATTTCACATCTCATGTTATAGGATGGTTCTCATGTTTGGTTTTAGTAGCATTGAGATATCACATCTCATGCTATCGGAAGGGTCTCAGGTTTGGAAAGGGAAGGATTTGGATTTCACATGTTATAGGATGGTTCTCTGGTTTGGTTTTAGAAGCATTAAGATATAACATCTCATGCTATAGGAAGGGTCTCAGGTTTGGAAGGGGAAGGATTTGGATCTCACATCTCATGTTTTAGGACGGGTCTCAGGTTTGGTATTAGAAGCATTGAAATATCACATCTCATGGTATAGGAAGGGTCTCAGGATTGGAATGGGACGGAGTTGGATATCACATTGAATGGGAAGGAATTTGATATCACATCTCATGCTGTAGGAAGGGTTTCAGGTTTGGTAGAAGCATTGAGATATCACATCTCATGCTATAGGAAGAGTCTCAGGTTTGGGAAGGGAAGGATTTGGATTTCACATCTCATGTTATAGGATGGTTCTCATGTTTGGTTTTTGAAGCATTGAGATATCACATCTCATGCTATCGGAAGGGTCTCAGGTTTGGAATTGGAAGGAGTTGGATATCACATCTCATGTTATAGGAAGGATCTCAGGTTTGGTATTAGAAGCATTGAGATATTACATCTCATGCTATAGGATGCGTCTCAGGATTGGAATGGGAAGGACTTGGATGTCACATCTCATGCTATAGGGAGGGTCTCAAGTTTGATATCAGAAGCTTTGAGATAACAAATCTCATGATATCGGAAGGGTCTCAGGATTGGAATGTGAAGGAGTTGGATATCACATCTCATGATAAAGGAAGGGTCTAAGGTTTGGAAGGGGAAGGATTTGGATATCACATCTCATGTTATAGGACGGGTCTCAGGTTTGGTATTAGAAGCATTGCGATATCAAGTCTCATGGTATAGGAGGGTCTCAGAATTGGAATGGGAAGGAGTTGGATATCACATCTCAAGCTATAGGAAGGGTCTCAGGTTTGGTAGAAGCATTGGGATATCACATCTCATGCTATCGGAAGGGTCTCAGGTTGGAATGGGAAGGATTTGGATATCACATCTCATGTTATAGGAAGGATCTCAGGTTTGGTATTAGAAGCATTGAGATATCACATCTCATGCTATAGGAAGGGTCTCAGGATTGGAATGGGAAGGAGTTGGATATCACATCTCATGCTATAGGAAGGGTCTCAAGTTTGATATCAGAAGCTTTGAGATAAAAAATCTCATGATATCGGAAGGGTCTCAGGATTGGAATGTGAAGGAGTTTGATATCACATCTCATGATAAAGGAAGGGTCTAAGGTTTGGAAGGGGAAGGATTTGGATATCAGATCTCATGTTATAGGACGGGTCTCAGGTTTGGTATTAGAAGCATTGCGATATCAAGTCTCATGGTATAGGAAGGGTCTCAGAATTGGAATGGGAAGGAGTTGGATATCACATCTCAAGCTATAGGAAGGGTCTCAGGATTGGAATGGGAAGGAGTTTGATATCACATCTCATGCCATAGTATGGGTCTCAGGTTTGGTAGAAGCATTGGGATATCACATCTCATGCTATCGGAAGGGTCTCAGGTTGGAATGGGAAGGATTTGGATATCACATCTCATGTTATAGGAAGGATCTCGGGTTTGGTATTAGAAGCATTGAGATATCACATCTCATGCTATAGGAAGGGTCTCAGGATTGGAATGGGAAGGAACTGGATATCACATCTCATGCTATAGGAAGGGTCTCAGGAATGGAATGGGAAGGAGCTTTATATGACATCTCATGCCATAGGAAGGATCTCAGGTTTGGTATTAGAAGCATTGAGACATCACATCTCATGTTATAGGAAGGGTCTCAGGATTGGAATGGGAAGGAGTTGGATATCACATCTCATCCAATAGGATGGGTCTCAGGTTTGGAATGGGAAGGAATTGGATATCAAATCATGTTATAGGAAGGATCTCAGGATTGGAATGGGAAGGATTTGGATATCCCTTCTCATGCTATAGGAAGTGTCTCAGGTTGGAATGGGAAGGAGTTGGATATCACATCTCGTTATAGGAAGGGTCTCAGGATTGGAATGGGAAGGATTTGGATATCACATCTATTGCTATAGGAAGGGTCTCAGGTTTTTTATTAGAAACATTGAGCTATCACATCTCATGCTATAGGAAGGGTTTCAGGATTGGAATGGGAAGGATTTGGATATCACATCTCATGCTAAAGGAAGGGTCTCAGGTTTGGAAGGGGAAGGATTTGGATATCACATCTCATGTTATAGGACGGGTCTCAGGTTTGGTATTAGAAGCCTTGAGATATCACATCTCATGGTATAATAAGGGTCTCAGGATTGGAATGGGAAGGAGTTGGATATCACATCTCAAGCTATCTCAGGATTGGAATGGGAAGGAGTTTGATATCACATCTCGAGCTATAGGAAGGGTCTCAGGTTTGGGAAGGGAAGGATTGGGATTTCACATCTCGTTATAGGATGGTTCTCATGTTTGTTTTTAGAAGCATTGAGATATCAAATCTCATGCTATTGGAAGGGTCTCAGGTTTGGAATGGGAAGGAGTTGGATATCACATCTCATGTTATAGGAAGGATCTCAGGTTTGGTATTAGAAGCATAGAGATATCACATATCATGCTCTAGGAGGAATCTCAGGATTGGAATGGGAAGGAGTTGGATATCACGTCTCATGTTATAGGAAGGGTCTCAGGATTGGAATGGCAATGAGTTGGATATCACATCTCATGCTATAGGGAGGGTCTCAGGTTTGATATTAGAAGCATTGAGATATCACATCTCATGCTATCGGAAGGGTCTCAGGATTGGAATGGGAAGGAGTTGGATATCACATATGCTAAAGGAAAGGTCTCAGGTTTGGAAGGGGAAGGATTTGGATCTCACATCTCATGTTTTAGGAAGGATCTCAGGTTTGGTATTAGAAGCATTGAGATATCACATCTCATGCTATAGGAAGGGTCTCAGGATTGGAATGTGAAGGATTTGGATATCACATCATACTAAAGGTAGGGTCTCAGGTTTGGGATAAGCATTGAGATATCACATCTCTGCTATCGGAAGGGTCTCAGGATTGGATTGGGAAGGAGTTGGATATCCCTTCTCATGCTATAGGAAGGGTCTCAGGTTGGAATGGAAAGGAGTTGGATATCACATCTCATGCTATAGGAACGGTCTTGTAGGGTATTTTGTGGAGATTTGGGGCCTGACGGTATTTTCTTACCGCCGAAAAATAACTTAGCAACAATCACTCCTTGTATTCAGATTGGGCCATGTACAACAATAATACAGTGGACATGCATTATTTCAGCACACAGACATGCGTATTTGGTATGCGTGGTTGGTATGCGTGGTTGGTGGTATTTTGGTGAGCATAATTCCCTTGTTTTATTTGTGGCCCCAATATCCAGAACCCCTTATTTTTGCTTAGATTTTTTGTGTAATCACTAGAGAGACCTCAGGCTTGCATTTCAGGAACACCACATTTTCATTTTTAGTGTGCCACCATGGGCAATTTCTCTCTGTCTTATCTACGGCAGCGAGCTATCATGTGGTATTTTCACTATCTTATATACGGTAGTGAACTATGTCCCGGGCCTCCCTTTTTGCCGACTCATAGACCTCCGACAAACTACAACACACACAGTTAGTTATAACTGCTCATACTGAATTACATTGTGCACACGGCTGCAGCCAAATTTGATGTTTAGCTACCTTGAAAATGACAATTGCACTGTCTAAACATCTCCCCACATCATCAGCACTGTTTTGGTAAATGTAAAACACACCACCCATCTGCTTTCAAATATTTTTGTGTATCATAAAAGTTGCATTTAAACACGATCTCACTCTTTACAGAAATAAATAAAATAGCACAGTAACAGCATTGTCTATACACTGAAAAGAGAGTGGCGGAGACAAGAACTCAATTTGCAACATTAAACATGTGATTAAAGCACAGGAATCTCCTTTCCTACACTGACTGAATATTCTCGTACACACTCAGCCCCCACACTTCTGTAATTACCTTATCTGTTCAGCATGAGTTTTCTTCAGCTGTTCTGTTTCTGAATTTGGCTCCCTTGAAGATTAACCCCGGTGAAAACAAGCGTCTTTCGTTCTCAAACCGGGTTATTGCCTGGAATTCTCAGCTTTTGCAGCAGGAATGCTTCAGCCAGGAAAACAGGTCCTTCTCCCAGCTCTGCCAAATCCCGACTGTCCTCCCCCTCTCTTCAAGCTCCCCCAGCAAGACTCTCATCACTGCCTCTAGCATGATACTTGCTATGACGCTGCTCCAATCAGAATCAATCATGCCATCTCCTCCCTCACTACACAATGGCTCATTTCTACAGTAATTATTTGTAACCAACTGATTTCCTGTTCCTTCGAGCCCTTTTGCTTCCTGTAGTTATGTGGACAGAGCAGCAGAGAAAAAGAAAAAAATGAATGTGCGTTTAAAAGTTCACTTTCAGAGTAGGCCTAATTCTGCAGTGGAGACACATTTTTATTAGTGGGTTATGTTAAATGCAGTTTTATTAGTCAGGTTATTTATTAATAATGTTAGTTATTAATTTTCAAATGTGTCTCTTGCACCACAGGCATTTCAGGTGAAAAATAGTGTGCATTTTTGAGTGTGCACGTGTGCTTTTAACTGTAAAAATAGATTTGCATCTTATATGTTAAAATCGTTTTGACTGAATAGCCTGTCTTTACTTATATGTCCATGTTAATCTGGCAACACATATAGCAATGCACCACACCCATGTGGTGGTGCTGCATCAAAAAAAAAATTGCTATCTGTGCAGTAGTGCTGTACTCTGTGCTGTAACACGCCAAATATCCTTACAGTCTCAAGATTGAAATGGGAAGGATTTGGATATCACATCTCTTGCTATAGGAAGGGTCTCAGGTTTTTTATTAGAAACATTGAGATATCACATCTCATGCTATAGGAAGGGTTTCAGGATTGGAATGGGAAGGATTTGGATATCACATCTCATGCTAAAGGAAGGGTCTCAGGTTTGGAAGGGGAAGGATTTGGATATCATATCTCATGTTATAGGGCGGGTCCCAGGTTTGGTATTAGAAGCATTGAGATATCACATCTCATGGTATAGGAAGGGTCTCAGGATTTGAATGGGAAGGAGTTGGATATCACATCTCATCCAATAGGAAGGGTCTCAGGTTTGGAATGGAAAGGAATTGGATATCACATCATGTTATAGGAAGGATCTCAGGATTGGAATGGGAAGGATTTGGATATCCCTTCTCATGCTATAGGAAGTGTCTCAGGTTGGAATGGGAAGGCGTTGGATATCACATCTCGTTATAGGAAGGGTCTCAGGATTGGAATGGGAAGGATTTGGATATCACATCTCTTGCTATAGGAAGGGTCTCAGGTTTTTTATTAGAAACATTGAGCTATCACATCTCATGCTATAGGAAGGGTTTCAGGATTGGAATGGGAAGGATTTGGATATCACATCTCATGCTAAAGGAAGGGTCTCAGGTTTGGAAGGGAAAGGATTTGGATATCATATCTCATGTTATAGGACGGGTCCCCTGTTTGGTATTACAAGCATTGAGATATCACATCTCATGCTATAGGAGGAGTCTCAGGATTGGAATGGGAAGGAGTTGGATATCACGTCTCATGTTATACGAAGGGTCTCAGGATTGGAATGGCAAGGAGTTGGATATCACATCTCATGCTAAAGGAAGGGTCTCAGGTTTGATAGAAGCATTGAGATATCACATCTCATGCTATAGGAAGGAACTCAGGATTGCAATGGGAAGGAGTTGGATATCACATCTCATGCCATAGGATGGGTCATCAGGTTTGGTATAAGCATTGAGATATCACATCTCTGCTATCGGAAGGGTCTCAGGATAGGAATGGGAAGGACTTAGATATCACATCTCATACTATAGGGAGGGTCTCAGTTTTGATATTAGAAGCATTGAGCTATCACATCTCATGCTATCGGAAGGGTCTCAGGATTGGAATGGGATGGAGTTGGATATCACATCTCAAGCTTTCTCGGGATTGGAATGGGAAGGAGTTTGATATCACATCTCAAGCTATAGGAAGGGTCTCAGGTTTGGAAGGGGAAGGATTTGGATCTCACATCTCATGTTTTAGGACGGGTCTCAGGTTTGGTATTAGAAGCATTGAGCTATCACATCTCATGCTATCTGAAGGGTCTCAGGATTGGAATGGGATGGAGTTGGATATCACATCTCAAGCTATCTCGGGATTGGAATGGGAAGGAGTTTGATATCACATCTCAAGCTATAGGAAGGGTCTCAGGTTTGGAAGGGGAAGGATTTGGATCTCACATCTCATGTTTTAGGACGGGTCTCAGGTTTGGTATTAGAAGCATTGAGATATCACATCTCATGGTATAGGAAGGGTCTCAGGATTGGAATGGGAAGGAGTTGGCTATCACATCTCAAGCTATCTCAGGATTGGAATGGGAAGGAGTTTGATATCACATCTCAAGCTATAGGAAGGGTCTCAGGTTTGGAAAGGGAAGGATTTGGATTTCACATCTCATGTTATAGGATGGTTCTCACGTTTGGTTTTAGTAGCTGTTAGGAAAGATTTCGTAATTGTAGGTAATTTTCCTTCCATGTGGCAACCCCTAAACTTTTTGCTGTTGTTTTTCACCTTGTTCTTGTCTTTGCCAGAGAAGTGCAGCCTTCTGCCGCACTCCTCTGGGCTTTCGCTCCTTTTCTTACGGGGAAACTGACATGCCCTTAAGACAGTCAGTACCGGGGAACGCTGTTTCCCGTAGTTTCTTTTATCATGTTGCGGCTTTAGTGCAACATGACACAAGAGGGCACTGTAAGCTAAGTTACAGCTCTCTTGGGTCTCTAGCCTTCTACAGGCCCTAGATACTCGTTTAGGATTGTATTTGATCGGTGCAAGTCATTCAGGGATTGGAATGGTGGCAGCGATCGTTTTGTGTATTTTGAGCTCCTTTTGGCGTTCTGAGCGCGTTTTTCGCGCTGAACCCAAAATGGTGGCCTGGCTCCCAAAATGGCCAGACCACGAGGCTCCTTTGTCCTGTCCACTGACCATCTTGCTCCCTTCACCTTCCCCAGGTCGAGCGACCCGGGGCCTTCCTTATTTGGGCATGTACTTTCCCGCGAAACACGGATGCTTTCGCGGGCTTCTACATGTCTTTTGTGTGCCTCCAGGGTGTGGGCTGGGATGTCTGGTCCCAATACACATCCTGGGTGCCAGAGAGTCTAGGGTAGTGTGAATGCCTGGGACCACCGTGGTCCGTGATTGGTCCACGAATGGTGTGAGTGTTGATGAGCGGATCTCCCATTGGGTCCCCTCCGTTTTGGCGCGAAGGGAACCGTGGATAAGAGGGGGCTGGAAACACCACTACCATGTCGATCTCCTGAGTTCTCACGAACGAAGGAATACAGGAGCCAAGTATCCTGCAACCAAGAGGCTGGACCGAGGAATCGCTGGTGACCCACTGAAGGACTCCTCCTTTGCACTGCTGTCGTCCTGTGAAACCCTTTCCTCCTTTGATCGAACCAGAAGGCCTGTACTGGTGCTTCGACCTTTGGAATAGCAGGAACAGCTATTCTCGGCGACTTCATCATCTCCTGCCAGTAAGCCTTCGGAAGCGTCTCTGGGCCATCCAGTTGACTGACCAGCTTACAAGGGAGTCTTGCTCTGTAACCGCCGCCAGGTTGTGTTGTATTTCGAGTCCTTGTCACTCTCACACGCTTAGTACACTTGGCGTTCCCAAGTCTGAAGTGAGTAGTGTACATTTGGCTCAGATACACACGGCCGCTCCGTTGCCCTGCTATGGTGACAAAACTGTGCAGGTTTCTTCGATTGGGACGTCTTTTTTCTCTACACGACGACGAGGCATTCCCGGCTCTTCTGAACCTGCCAGCTGCTGAAACTAACGTGGAGAAGCCTGGGTCTGCTTGCATCGGGGACCGGTGAGTAGTTTAGCTAGGATCTGGTCGCCCTCCTGCAGTAGCCCATTGCTTTTCCCCGCTGTGTAAAAACAGCACCCTTTTGTCCGTACTCGCGCTCTGCTTCTGCTCACTGTGGAGGCTGCGCTTGAGTCGCGGAACCTGTTCTTCTTCTGTTGTGCACTAACCCGAACTGCCTGACTTCCTCCGAAGAGCTTCTCCTTTTGCCCGTTGGCACCAGCATGTGCAGGTACTTTTGAGCACAAGGCTCCACTCTTCGCAGGGCTCGGACTTCCATCTAGTTAGGTGCCTCTGAAGGCGAACTGAGTCTAAAGCATTATCGCACTGCCTGTTTTCTTTCCCTTTCAGGTGGACTACACATTTCGTGCATATAACGCTTGCGACTGTCGTATTTGTATATATATTGTGTTGATATGGTATGTGTTGGCTTAATATTGTGATATTGTGATTTTCTCGCTACGGTCATTATTTTAAAGGCCTTAAAATAAATGTGTACATATTTTTGATATAACAACTGTTTGGAGTAGTTTGTAAGCGCTCTTGCTTTGTGTGCTCATTGCGGGCTTTCAGTCACCCTCACCCCTCTTGAGACCTAGTCTTGACCGCCGCGATCGCTACCTTGATTGGTCTGGCTCGTCCAGAGGTTACCCTGTTCCAAATAATTAGGTTGGCCTTCTGAACTTCTGCGCCACCAGGACAGAGTTCAGAAATCCGTCTTAACAAATTGGTGTATAGCGGTGGGATACGACTGAAGGTATCCAGTGTTGCGCACGAACTAAGGCATTTCAGGTTATTCCAACCAGGACACGTAGTGAATTGTTGTAGTATAACTTTAAAAAGGCCATAGTCCTATCTAACAGTATGGAAACAAATACCTTGTTAACTTTAAATGCTTCCAAATCAGAAACATTGAAGAAGATGTGTGCGGAGAGAGGTGTTTCCTCTCAAGGCACGAAATTGGAAATGATCCAAAGAATCGTGGCGTGGCAAGAAGCGCAGCTTGACGCTATAACTTCTGAGGACAGTGCGGAAGGTGGTGGGGCTGCTCTCACTGGTAGAACCGACGGTTCTGCCGCCGCACTGATCCATCGCGACCACGAGGACAGGGAGGACGAGATGTCTAATGTTTCCTCTGCCAGTGCTGATGGGGAGGCTATGCTTGAATTCAAGAAGCAAGAGCTGCGGTTTAGGCAGCAGGAGCTTGAATTCAGCATAGCCAAAATAAAAATCGAACAGGCAGAAAAACAAAAAGACAGGGATCACCAGTTGGAACTGGCCAAGCTTCAGTTTGCAAATGGGTCCAAGGGTCCTGGACATGGGTCTGGGGCCTCCTCTCATCCACGGTTTCCGAAAGATCTGCTCAGTGTGTATGAGGAAAGGAATGACATTATGGACTGGCTGAATGCGTTTGAGTATGCATGCGAAGTTCAACAAGTTGACAATGCTGATAAGATTGCATGGTTACTCAGCAGACTGCCCCATTCTGGCTGTAGTGCCATTATGGAAATGTCGAAGGCTGAGCGAGCTGATTTCGCAATGTTAAAGCAAACTCTCATTTTAAAGTTTGGGAAGACTCCGGCCCAATATTTGAAACGTTTCAGAGAGTATAAGAAAAAGGAAGGTGGTACTTGGGTATCTTATGTCGCTGAATCCTTGAAAAACTTAACTGGCTGGGTCGAAGGTTATAAGGTTTCTACCTTCGAAGGCATGATAAATCTTGTCATGCTGGAACACATTTTTGCTTCTTCTTCCCCGGAGCTTAAGCAGCATTTGGCCGATTCAAAGGAGATAGATCCTAAGAAGCTGGCCATTGCAGCAGACTTATGGGTGTCACATCGAGTGTCCCATAAGGACAAAACTCATCCTGGTAAGCAGGAGGAAGGGAAAAAGTCCAAAGATATGGAGGGTGGAGAATCTGATAAATCTTCTTCTCATAAGGGCCACAAAAAGAAAAATAAGGGTAAGACACAAGAGAACTCACAGGGTAGTGGAGGTCCGCCTCCGAAACAGAACTCTGGTTACAATAAGCCTCCCTATGTAAACAGACCCAATGGATCTTGTTTTGCTTGTGGAGCAACTGACCACGTGAAGGGGGATCCCCGTTGTAAGGTTAGACCTTTGGGGGTCCACTCCGCTAATCTGGCCTTCTCCTCCTACGAGGAAGAAGAGATTACAGGAGCATCCTTCTCCGCAGACTCATTTCCCAGCGGGATAGAGGCTGAGGTAGTTTTAGTGTCCCTGGGTTCCTGGGAACCTAAAGTCGCAGTGGCTTATGCTAGGATTCCGGATAATACCAAGCACTACTTTAAAGACAGTGTGCTGATCAATGGAGTAGATACTCCAGCTCTTAGGGATAGTGGGTGCAGTCGCACTGTAGTGGATTCTACCTTGGTAGACTCAGAGGAAGTTGCCAGAGCTACTCTGATGCCCACTAAGTTGGCTGACGGCCCCCTCCGTATGTTTCCCGTAATACCTGTAAATCTTACTTTAAATGGTACAGCAGTCAGGATTCCAGTGAGCATTCAGAGAAACGTCCCGGGAAAGGTCTTGTTAGGTAATGATCTCAGAGCTTTAGGGCTCGTAGGAGACACTGCCGAAAGACCCTACACACGGTCTCAAACACGGGCAGCATTGGCCAAGTCCAATACGCCGCCCCAGCCGAAGGGGAAACCCAAGGCGAAAGGAGTCGACAAGTCAAGACGAGGGAAAGAGAATATTCCCCCGAACTCGCCTACCACTGCGGTGGAGGAAGTTGGTCAATCGCCCGGGCCTGACGAGGAGGTGGCGATGCCTGAAGTATTCGACCCCAACGATCATCCTGAACTAAAAGATTTGTTAGTTGAAGGAGGTCCTGATAGGGACGAATTCAGTAAAGGCCAACGTGAGTGCCCATCTCTGGAAGGCCTAAGGAGACAGGCCTGCTCCCAGCTTGAGGGTGAACCTCCTGGGACGCATAGGATTTATTGGGAAGGTGGACTCCTGTATAGCGAGCCCAGAGAGTCTACAGAAGGAGACCATAGGAGGTTGGTGGTTCCCCTTGCTGTTAGGCCCTTCCTCCTGCAGTTGGCGCATGAAGTTCCCCTTGCTGGTCACCTTGGTATGAAGAGGACCAAGCAAAGGTTATCCATGCACTTCTACTGGCCCAAGATGGGGGTGCAAATAGAAAGTCACTGCAGGAGTTGTACCTCCTGCCAGTTGTCTGGTAAGGTTGGCGCGACAATCCAAGCTCCGTTGGTACCGCTCCCAGTTGTGGGGGTACCATTTGAAAGGGTAGGGATCGACATGGTTGGTCCCCTTGACCCGCAAACATCCTCAGGCAATAGGTTTATCCTGGTGCTGGTCGACCATGCAACCAGATATCCTGAGGCCATCCCATTGAAAACTGTAACTGCCAAGTCAGTTGCAGAAGCTTTACTCGGCATATTTACTAGGGTTGGCTTCCCTAAAGAAGTTGTGTCAGATCATGGCAGCAACTTTATGTCGAAGTATAGGCAGGCTATGTGGAAAGAATGTGGGGTCACCTACAGGTTCTCTTCTGCATACCACCCCCAGACCAATGGTCTGGGGGGGCGTTTCAACAGGACGTTAAAGAGCATGATTGGGGCTCTGGAGGAGCCTCAGAGAAGAAAATGGGATCTTCTTGTTTCATGCTTACTGTTTGCCTACCGAGAGGTACCACAGGAGGGTGTTGGTTTCAGCCCCTTCGAACTTCTGTTCGGTCATCCCGTACGGGGACCCTTAGCCATCGTCAAGGAGGGATGGGAGATGCTCACTCCCCCTGTTACTACCAACGTAGTTGATTATGTGCTAGGGCTCAGAAAACGGATGGTACTTCTTATGGGCTTGGCTAGTGATAAATTGAAGGCAGGGCAAGCGCTGGTGAAACATTGGTACGACCAGAAAGCTTCCCTCATCAACTTTACACTTGGTCAGCAAGTCCTGATCATGAATCTCATAAGGCCTCGAGCTTTCCAGGACAAATGGTCAGGCCCTTACCCAGCGGTGGAGCCCCTGGGTGAGGTTAACTATTCAGTGGACCTTGGAAGGCCTGGACAGGCTCCAAAAGTGTTTCACGTGAATAGGCTGAAGGCTTTCGTCCCAAGAGTCGAAATCGCAGCACTGCTACTGGCTTCAGATGTTGAGGAAGAGGAGTCTGAACCTCTCCCCAACCTGTTCCAGAGCGGTCCTTCAGATAGCTCTTTTGAGGGTGTCCAAGTGGCCCCTCACCAAAATGGACAAGGCTCAGTGGTTTACCTTGGACATGAAGTAGGTGGAGGGAGGAGACAGCCTCTACCCAGTAAGGTACACGCAGTACAAGACTGGCCTACCCCCACTACGCAAACCCAAGTGAGAGCCTTCTTAGGACTCACGGGGTATTACCACAATTTTGTGGCAGACTATGGCACCATAGCTGCTCCTCTGACTGCCCTCACAACTCCGAAGAAACCCAAGAAGGTAACTTGGACCGACGAGTGTGAGAAGGCCTTCAATGGCTTAAAAGACTCCTTGTGCCAGGCCCCTGTCCTCAGGGCCCCTGATTATCAAAGACCTTTTATCGTGCAGACGGACGCCTCTGACACTGGGATAGGAGCTGTACTATCACAAGTAGATGAGAAGGGTAAGGAACACCCTATCGGTTTTATTAGTCGCCAGCTTAAGGACAGAGAGCTCAGATGGTCCACGGTAGAGAAAGAATGTTTCTCTGTTGTGTGGGCCCTAAGGAAGCTGAGGCCCTACCTCTATGGGACCCACTTCACTGTGCAGACTGACCATAAGCCGTTAAAGTGGCTAATGAACATGAAGGGGGAGAATCCAAAGTTGCTTAGGTGGTCCATAAGTCTACAAGGCTTCGACTTCACTATTGAGCATAGGCCAGGTGTCCAACATAGCAATGCTGATGGGTTGTCCAGAATGTTTAACCGACCTGAACAAGAGACTCATCCAGGGGTGGATTAGTTCCCCCTGTCCATAGTCTGGGAGGGGCGAGTGTTAGGAAAGATTTCGTAATTGTAGGTAATTTTCCTTCCATGTGGCAACCCCTAAACTTTTTGCTGTTGTTTTTCACCTTGTTCTTGACTTTGCCAGAGAAGTGCAGCCTTCTGCCGCACTCCTCTGGGCTTTCGCTCCTATTCTTACGGGGAAACTGACATGCCCTTAAGACAGTCAGTACCGGGGAACGCTGTTTCCCGTAGTTTCTTTTATCATGTTGCGGCTTTAGTGCAAGATGACACAAGAGGGCACTGTAAGCTAAGTTACAGCTCTCTTGGGTCTCTAGCCTTCTACAGGCCCTAGATACTCGTTTAGGATTGTATTTGATCGGTGCAAGTCATTCAGGGATTGGAATGGTGGCAGCGATCGTTTTGTGTATTTTGAGCTCCTTTTGGCGTTCTGAGCGCGTTTTTCGCGCTGAATCCAAAATGGTGGCATGGCTCCCAAAATGGCCAGACCACGAGGCTCCTTTGTCCTGTCCACTGACCCTCTTACTCCCTTCACCTTCCCCAGGTCGAGCGACCCGGGGCCTTCCTTATTTGGGCATGTACTTTCCCGCGAAACACGGATGCTTTCGCGGGCTTCTACATGTCTTTTGTGTGCCTCCAGGGTGTGGGCTGGGATGTCTGGTCCCAATACACATCCTGGGTGCCAGAGAGTCTAGGGTAGTGTGAATGCTTGGGACCACCGTGGTCCGTGATTGGTCCACGAATGGTGTGAGTGTTGATGAGCGGATCTCCCATTAGGTCCCCTCCGTTTTGGCGCGAAGGGAACCGTGGATAAGAGGGGGCTGGAAACACCACTACCATGTCGATCTCCTGAGTTCTCACGAACGAAGGAATACAGGAGCCAAGTATCCTGCAACCAAGAGGCTGGACCGAGGAATCGCTGGTGACCCGCTGAAGGACTCCTCCTTTGCACTGCTGTCGTCCTGTGAAACCCTTTCCTCCTTTGATCGAACCAGAAGGCCTGTACTGGTGCTTCGACCTTTGGAATAGCAGGAACAGCTATTCTCGGCGACTTCATCATCTCCTGCCAGTAAGCCTTCGGAAGCGTCTCTGGGCCATCCAGTTGACTGACCAGCTTACAAGGGAGTCTTGCTCTGTAACCGCCGCCAGGTTGTGTTGTATTTCGAGTCCTTGTCACTCTCACACGCTTAGTACACTTGGCGTTCCCAAGTCTGAAGTGAGTAGTGTACATTTGGCTCAGATACACACGGCCGCTCAGTTGCCCTGCTGTGGTGACAAAACTGTGCAGGTTTCTTCGATTGGGACGTCTTTTTTCTCTACACGATGACGAGGCATTCCCGGCTCTTCTGAACCTGCCAGCTGCTGAAACTTATGTGGAGAAGCCTGGGTCTGCTTGCATCGGGGACCGGTGAGTAGTTTAGCTAGGATCTGGTCGCCCTCCTGCAGTAGCCCATTGCTTTTCCCCGCTGTGTAAAAACAGCACCCTTTTGTCCGTACTCGCGCTCTGCTTCTGCTCACTGTGGAGGCTGCGCTTGAGTCGCGGAACCTGCTCTTCTTCTGTTGTGCACTAACCCGAACTGCCTGACTTCCTCCGAAGAGCTTCTCCTTTTGCCCGTTGGCACCAGCATGTGCAGGTACTTTTGAGCACAAGGCTCCACTCTTCGCAGGGCTCGGACTTCCATCTAGTTAGGTGCCTCTGAAGGCGAACTGAGTCTAAAGCATTATCGCACTGCCTGTTTTCTTTCCCTTTCAGGTGGACTACACATTTCGTGCATATAACGCTTGCGACTGTCGTATTTGTATATATATTGTGTTGATATGGTATGTGTTGGCTTAATATTGTGATATTGTGATTTTCTCGCTACGGTCATTATTTTAAAGGCCTTAAAATAAATGTGTATATATTTTTGATATAACAACTGTTTGGAGTAGTTTGTAAGCGCTCTTGCTTTGTGTGCTCATTGCGGGCTTTCAGTCACCCTCACCCCTCTTGAGACCTAGTCTTGACCGCCGCGATCGCTACCTTGATTTGTCTGGCTCGTCCAGAGGTTACCCTGTTCCAAGTAATTAGGTTGGCCTTCTGAACTTCTGCGCCACCAGGACAGAGTTCAGAAATCCGTCTTAACAGTAGCATTGAGATATCACATCTCATGCTATCGGAAGGGTCTCAGGTTTGGAAAGGGAAGGATTTGGAGTTAACATGTTATAGGATGGTTCTCAGGTTTGGTTTTAGAAGCATTAAGATATAACATCTCATGCTATAGGAAGGGTCTCAGGTTTGGAATGGGAAGGAGTTGGATATCCCTTCTCATGCTATAGGAAGTGTCTCAGGTTGGAATGGGAAGGCGTTGGATATCACATCTCGTTATAGGAAGGGTCTCAGGTTTTTTATTAGAAACATTGAGCTATCACATCTCATGCTATAGGAAGGGTTTCAGGATTGGAATGGGAAGGATTTGGATATCACATCTCATGCTAAAGGAAGGGTCTCAGGTTTGGAAGGGGAAGGATTTGGATATCATATCTCATGTTATAGGACGGGTCCCATGTTTGGTATTAGAAGCATTGAGATATCACATATCATGCTATAGGAGGAGTCTCAGGATTGGAATGGGAAGGAGTTGGATATCACGTCTCATGTTATACGAAGGGTCTCAGTATTGGAATGGCAAGGAGTTGGATATCACATCTCATGCTAAAGGAAGGGTCTCAGGTTTGATAGAAGCATTGAGATATCACATCTCATGCTATAGGAAGGAACTCAGGATTGCAATGGGAAGGAGTTGGATATCACATCTCATGCCATAGGATGGGTCATCAGGTTTGGTATAAGCATTGAGATATCACATCTCTGCTATCGGAAGGGTCTCAGGATAGGAATGGGAAGGACTTAGATATCACATCTCATACTAAAGGGAGGGTCTCAGTTTTGATATTAGAAGCATTGAGCTATCACATCTCATGCTATCGGAAGGGTCTCAGGATTGGAATGGGATGGAGTTGGATATCACATCTCAAGCTATCTCGGGATTGGAATGGGAAGGAGTTTGATATCACATCTCAAGCTATAGGAAGGGTCTCAGGTTTGGAAGGGGAAGGATTTGGATCTCACATCTCATGTTTTAGGACGGGTCTCAGGTTTGGTATTAGAAGCATTGAGATATCACATCTCATGGTATAGGAAGGGTCTCAGGATTGGAATGGGAAGGAGTTGGCTATCACATCTCAAGCTATCTCAGGATTGGAATGGGAAGGAGTTTGATATCACATCTCAAGCTAAAGGAAGGGTCTCAGTTTTGGAAAGGGAAGGATTTGGATTTCACATCTCATGTTATAGGATGGTTCTCATGTTTGGTTTTAGTAGCATTGATATATCACATCTCATGCTATCGGAAGGGTCTCAGGTTTGGAAAGGGAAGGATTTGGAGTTCACATGTTATAGGATGGTTCTCAGGTTTGGTTTTAGAAGCATTAAGATATAACATCTCATGCTATAGGAATGGTCTCAGGTTTGGAATGGGAAGGAGTTGATATCACATCTCATGCTAAAGGAAAGGTCTCAGGTTTGGAAGGGGAAGGATTTGGATCTCACATCTCATGTTTTAGGACGGGTCTCAGGTTTGGTATTAGAAGCATTGAAATATCACATCTCATGGTATAGGAAGGGTCTCAGGATTGGAATGGGAATGATTTGGATTTCACATCTCATGTTATAGGATGGTTCTCATGTTTGGTTTTAGAAGCATTGAGATATCACATCTCATGCTATCGGAAGGGTCTCAGGTTTGGAATGGGAAGGAGTTTGATATCAAATCTCATGTTATAGGAAGGATCTCAGGTTTGGTATTAGAAGCATTGAGATATCACATCACATGCTATAGGAAGGGTCTCAGGATTGGAATCGGAAGGAGTTGTATATGACATCTCATGCCATAGGAAGGGTCTCAGGTTTGGTATAAGCATTGAGATATCACATCTCTGCTATCGGAAGGGTCTCAGGATTGGAATGGGAAGGAGTTGGATATCCCATCTCGTTATAGGAAGGGTCTCAGGTTTGGTATTAGAAGCATTGAGATATCACATCTCATGCTATAGGAAGGGTCTAAGGTTTGGAAAGGGGAAGGATTTGGGTATCACATCTCATGTTATAGGACCGGTCTCAGGTTTGGTATTAGAATCATTGAGATATCAAGTCTCATGGTATAGGACGGGTCTCAGAATTGGAATGGGAAGGAGTTGGATATCACATCTCAAGTTATAGAAAGGGTCTCAGGATTGGAATGGGAAGGAGTTTGATATCACATCTCATGCCATGGTATGGGTCTCAGGTTTTGTAGAAGCATTGGGATATCACATCACATGCTATAGGCAGGGTCTAAGGTTGGAATGGGAAGGAGTTGGATATCACATCTCATGTTATAGGAAGGGTCTCAGGATTGGAATGGGAAGGACTTGGATATCACATCTCATTCTATAGGAAGGCTCTCAGGGTTGGAAGGGGAAGGAGTTGGATATCACATTTCATGTTAGAGGTAGGATCTCAGGTTTGGTATTAGAGGCATTGAGATATCACATCTCATGTCATCAGAAGGGTCTCAGGATTGGAATGGGAAGGAGTT
This sequence comes from Ambystoma mexicanum, assembly GCF_040938575.1. Classification (NCBI taxonomy): domain Eukaryota; kingdom Metazoa; phylum Chordata; class Amphibia; order Caudata; family Ambystomatidae; genus Ambystoma; species Ambystoma mexicanum. The sequence continues at coordinate 1,158,677,202 of NC_090934.1, forward strand.
AGATATCACATCTCATGCTAAAGGGAGGGTCTAAGGTTTGGAAGGGGAAGGATTTGGACATCACATCTCATGTTATAGGAAGGATCTCAGGTTTGGTATTAGAAGCATTGAGATATCACATCTCATGCTATCGGAAGGGTCTCAGGTTTGGTATAAGCATTGAGATATCACATCTCTGTTATCGGAAGGGTCTCAGGATTGGAATGGGAAGGACTTGGATATCACAATTCATGTTATAGGAAGGGTCTCAGGTTTGGTATTAGAAGCATTGAGATATCACATCTCATGCTATAGGAAGGGTCTCAGGATTGGAATGGGAAGGACTTGGATATCACATCTCATGTTATAGGAAGGGTCTCAGGTTTGGTATTAGAAGCATTGAGATATCACATCTCATGCTATAGGAAGGGTCTCAGGAATGGAATGGGAAGGACTTGGATATCACATCTCATGATACAGGAAGGGTCTAAGGTTTGGAAGGGGAAGGATTTGGATATCACATCTCATGTTATTGGACCGGTCTCAGGTTTGGTATTAGAAGCATTGAGATATCAAGTCTCATGGTATAGGACGGGAGTTTGATATCAAATCTCATGCCATGGTATGGGTCTCAGGTTTTGTAGAAGCATTGGGATATCACATCTCATGCTATCGGAAGGGTATCAGGATTGGATTTGGAACGAGTTGGATACCCCATCTCATGCTATAGGAAGGGTCTCAGGATTGGAATGGGAAGGACTTGGATATCACATATCATGTTGTAGGAAGGCTCTCAGGTTTGGAAAGGGAAGGAGTTGGATATCACATTTCATGTTAGAGGTAGGATCTCAGGTTTGGTATTAGAGGCATTGAGATATCACATCTCATGCTATCAGAAGTATATCAGGATTGGAATGGGAAGGAGTTGGATATCACATCTCATGCTAAAGGGAGGGTCTCAGGTTTGGAAGGGGAAGGATTTGGATATCACATCTTATGTTATAGGAAGGATCTCAGGTTTGGTATTAGAAGCATTGAGATATCACATCTCATGCTATCGGAAGGATCTCAGGTTTGGTATTAGAAGCATTGAGATATCACATCTCATGCTATAGGAAGGGTCTCAGGATTGGAATGGGAAGGAGTTGGATATCAGATCTCATGAGACCCTTCCTATAACATGAGATGCGATATCCAACTCCTTCCCGTTCCAAACCTGAGAACCTTCCTAAAGCATGGATGTGATATCTCAATGCCTCTAATACCAAACCTGAGATCCTTCCGATAGCATGAGATGTGATATCTCAATGCTTCTAATACCAAACCTGAGATCCTTCCTATAACATGAGATGTGATATCCAAATCCTTCCCCTTCCAAACCTGAGACCTTCCCTTTAGCATGAGATGTGATATCCAACTCGTTCCCATTCCAATCCTGAGACCCTTCTGATAGCATGAGATGTGATATCTCAATGCCTCTAATACCAAACCTGAGATCCTACCTCTAACATGAAATGTGATATCCAACTCCTTCCCTTTCCAAACCTGAGCGCCTTCCTATAGCATGAGATGTGATATCCAAGTCCTTCTCATTCCAATCCGGAGACCCTTCCTATAACATGAGATGTGATATCCAACTCCTTCCGATTCCAACCTGAGACCCTTCCTATAGCATGAGATGGGATATCCAACTCCTTCCAAATCCAATCCTGATACCCTTCCGATAGCATGAGATGTGATATCCCAATGCTTCTACCAAACCTGAGACACATACTATGACATGAGATCTGATATCAAACTCCTTCCCATTCCAATCCTGAGACCCTTCCTATAGCTTGAGATGTGATATCCAACTCCTTCCCTTTCCAATTCTGAGACCCTTCCTATACCATGAGACTTGATATCTCAATGCTTCTACCAAACCTGAGACCCATACTATGGCATGAGATGTGATATCAAACTCCTTCCCATTCCAATCCTGAGACCCTTCCTATAACATGAGATGTGATATCCAAATCCTTCCCCTTCCAAACCTTAGACCCTTACTTTATCCTGAGATGTGATATCCAACTCCTTCCCATTCCAATCCTGAGACCCTTCCGATATCATGAGATTTGTTATCTCAATGCTTCTAATATCAAACTTGACACCCTCCCAATAGCATGAGATGTGATATCCAAGTCCTTCCCATTCCAATCCTGAGACCCTTCCTATAGCATGAGATGTGATATCTCAATGCTTCTAATACCAAACCTGAGACCCTTCCTATAACATGAGATGGGATATCCAACTCCTTCCCATTCCAATCCTGAGACCCTTCCGATAGCAGAGATGTGATATCTCAATGCTTATACCAAACCTGAGACCCTTCCAATAGCATGAGATGTGATGTCTCAATGCTTCTAATACAAAACTTGAGGCCCTTCCTATAGCAAGTGATGTGATATCCAACTCCTTCCCATTCCAATCCTGAGACCCTTCCGATAGCAGAGATGTGATATCTCAATGCTTATACCAAACCTGAGACCCTTCCAATGGCATGAGATGTCACATACAACTCCTTCCCATTCCAATCCTGAGACCCTTCCTATAGCATGAGATGTGATATCTCAATGCTCATACCAAACCTGAGACCCTTCCTATAGCATGAGATGTGATATCCAACTCCTTAACATTACAATCCTGAGACACTTCCTATAACATGAGATGTGATGTCTCAATGCTTCTAATACCAAACCTGAGATCCTTCCTATGGCATGAGAAGTCATAAAAAACCCCTTCCCATTCCAATCCTGAGACCCTTCCTATAACACGAGATGTGATATCCAAATCCTTCCCCTTCCAAACCTGAGACCCTCCCTTTAGCATGAGATGTGATATCCAACTCCTTCCCATTCCAATCCTGAGACCCTTCTGATAGCATGAGATGTGATATCTCAATGCTTATACCAAACCTGAGACCCTTCCAATGGCATGAGATGTCATATACAACTCCTTCCCATTCCAATCCTGAGACCCTTCCGATAGCAGAGATGTGATATCTCAATGCTTATACCAAACCTGAGACCCTTCCAATGGCATGAGATGTCACATACAACTCCTTCCCATTCCAATCCTGAGACCCTTCCTATAGCATGAGATGTGATATCTCAATGCTCATACCAAACCTGAGACCCTTCCTATAGCATGAGATGTGATATCCACCTCCTTCCCATTACAATCCTGAGACACTTCCTATAACATGAGATGTGATGTCTCAATGCTTCTAATACCAAACCTGAGATCCTTCCTATGGCATGAGAAGTCATAAAAAACCCCTTCCCATTCCAATCCTGAGACCCTTCCTATAACACAAGATGTGATATACAAATCCTTCCCCTTCCAAACCTGAGACCCTCCCTTTAGCATGAGATGTGATATCCAACTCCTTCCCATTCCAATCCTGAGACCCTTCTGATAGCATGAGATGTGATATCTCAATGCCTCCTACCAAAAGTGAGATCCTACCTCTAAAATGAAATGTGATATCCAACTCCTTCCCATTCCAACCTGAGACCCTTCCTATTGCATGAGATGGGATATCCAACTACTTCCAAATCCAATCCTGATACCCTTCCGATAGCATGAGATGTGATATCTCAATCGCTCTAATACCAAACCTGAGATTCTTCCAATAGCATAAGATGTGATATCTCAATGCTTCTAATACCAAACCTGAGATCCTTCCTATAACATGAGATGTGATATCAAAATCCTTCCCCTTCCAAACCTGAGACCCTCCCTTTAGCATGAGATGTGATATCCAACTCCTTCCCATTCCAATCCTGAGACCCTTCTGATAGCATGAGATGTGATATTCAATGCCTCTAATACCAAACCTGAGATCCTACCTCTAACATGAAATGTGATATCCAACTCAAACGTGAGAGCCTCCCTATAGCATGAGATGTGATATTCACGTCCTTCCCATTCCAATCCTGAGACCCTTCCTATAGCATGAGATGTGATATCTCAATGCTTCTAATACCAAACCTGAGACCCTTGCTATAACATAAGATGGGATATCCAACTCCTTCCCATTCCAATCCTGAGACCCTTCCGATAGCAGAGATGTGATATCTCAATGCTTATACCAAACCTGAGACCCTTCCTATAGCATGAGATGTGACATCTCAATGCTTATACGAAACCTGAGACCCTTCCTATAGCATGAGATGTGATATCCAACTCCTTCCCATTCCAATCCTGAGACCCTTCCTATAACATGAGATGTGATGTCTCAATGCTTCTAATACCAAACCTGAGATCCTTCCTATGGCATGAGATGTCATATAAAACTCCTTCCCATTCCATTCCTGAGACCCTTCCTATAGCATGAGATGTGATATCCAACTCCTTCCCATTCCAATCCTGAGACCCTTCCTATAGCATGAGATGTGATATCTCAATGCTTCTAATACCAAACCTGAGATCCTTCCTCTAATATGAAATGTGATATCCAACTACTTCCCTTTCCAATCCTGAGACCCTCCCTTTAGCATGAGATGTGATATCCAACTCCTTCCCATTCCAATACTGAGACCCTTCCGATAGCATGAGATGTGATATCTCAATTCCTCTAATACCAAACCTGAGATCCTACCTCTAACATGAAAGTTGATATCCAACTCCTTCCCCTTCCAAACCTGATAGCCTTCCTATAGCATGAGATGTGATATCCAAGTCCTTCCCATTCCAATCCTGATACCCTTCCTATAACATGAGATGTGATATCCAACTCCTTCCCATTCCAACCTGAGAACCTTCCTATAGCATGAGATGGGATATCCAACTCCTTCCAAATCCAATCCTGATACCCTTCCGATAGTATGAGATGTGATATCCCAATGCTTCTACAAAACCTGAGACCCATACCATGGCATGAGATGTGATATCAAACTCCTTACCATTCCAATCCTGAGACCCTTCCTATAGCTTGAGATGTGATATCCAACTCCTTCCCATTCCAATTCTGAGACCCGTCCTATACCATCAGACTTGATATCTCAATGCTTCTAATACCAAACCTGAGACCGGTCCTATAACATGAGATGTGATATCCAAATCCTTCGCCTTCCAAACCTTAGACCCTTCCTTTATCATGAGATGTGATATCCAAGTCCTTCCCATTCCAATCCTGAGACCCTTCCTATAGCATGAGATGTGATATCTCAATGCTTCTAATACCAAACCTGAGACCCTTGCTAAAACATGAGATGTGATATTCAAGTCCTTCCCATTCCAATCCTGAGACCCTTCCTATAGCATGAGATGTGATATCTCAATGCTTCTAATACCAAACCTGAGACCCTTCCTATAACGAGATGGGATATCCAACTCCTTCCCATTCCAATCCTGAGACCCTTCCGATAGCAGAGATGTGATATCTCAATGCTTATACCAAACCTGAGACCCTTCCTATGGCATGAGATGTCAAATACAACTCCTTCCGATTCCAATGCTGAGACCCTTCCTATAGCATGAGATGGGATATCTCAATGCTTATACCAAACCTGAGAACCTTCCTATAGCATGAGATGTGATATCCAACTCCTTCTCATTCCAATCCTGAGACCCTTCCTATAGCATGAGATGTGATATCTCAATGCTTCTAATACCAAACCTGAGATCCTTCCTATAACATGAGATGTGATATCCAACTCCTTCCCATTCCAAACCTGAGACCCTTCCGATAGCATGAGATGTGATATCAAACTCCTTCCCATTCCAATCCTGAGATAGCTTGAGATGTGATATCCAACTCCTTCCCATTCCAATCCTGAGACCCTTCCTATACCATGAGATGTGATATCTCAATGCTTCTAATACCAAACCTGACACCCGTCCTAAAACATGAGATGTGAGATCCAAATCCTTCCCTTTCCAAACCTGAGATCTTTCCTTTAGCATGAGATGTGATATCCAACTCCTTCCCATTCCAATCCTGAGACCCTTCCTATAGCATGATATGTGATATCACAATGCTTCTAATACCAAACCTGAGATCCTTCCTATAACATGAGATGTGTATCCAACTCCTTCCCATTCCAAACCTGAGACCCTTCCTATAGCATGAGATGTGATATCTTAATGCTTCTAAAACCAAACCTGAGAACCATCCAATAACATATGTGAAATCCAAATCCTTCCCTTTCCAAACCTGAGACCCTTCCGATAGCATGAGATGTGATATCTCAATGCTTCTAAAACCAAACATGAGAACCATCCTATAACATGAGATGTGAAATCCAAATCCTTCCCTTTCCAAACCTGAGACCCTTCCTATAGCTTGAGATGTGATATCAAACTCCTTCCCATTCCAATCCTGAGATAGCTTGAGATGTGATATCCAACTCCTTCCCATTCCAATCCTGAGACCCTTCCGATAGCATGAAATGTGATATCTCAATGCTTCTAATATCAAAACTGAGACCCTCCCTATAGCATGAGATGTGATATCTAAGTCCTTCCCATTCCTATCCTGAGACCCTTCCGATAGCAGAGATGTGATATCTCAATGCTTATACCAAACCTGAGACCCTTCCTATGGCATGAGATGTGATATCCAACTCCTTCCCATTCCAAACCTGAGACCCTTCCTATAGCATGAGATGTGATATCTCAATGCTTCTATCAAACTTGAGTCCCTTCCTTTAGCATGAGATGTGATATCCAACTCCTTCCCATTCCAATCCTGAGACCCTTCCTATAGCATGAGATGTGATATCTCAAAGCTTCTAATACCAAACCTGGGACCCGTCCTATAACATGAGATATGATATCCAAATCCTTCCCCTTCGAAACCTGAGACCCTTCCTTTAGCATGAGATGTGATATCCAAATCCTTCCCATTCCAATCCTGAAACCCTTCCTATAGCATGAGATGTGATATCTCAATGTTTCTAATAAAAAACCTGAGACCCTTCCTATAGCAAGAGATGTGATATCCAAATCTTTCCCATTCCAATCCTGAGACCCTTCCTATAACATGAGATGTGATATCCAACTCCTTCCCATTCCAATCCTGAAACCCTTCCTATAGCATGAGATGTGATATCTCAATGTTTCTAATAAAAAACCTGAGACCCTTCCTATAGCAAGAGATGTGACATCCAAATCTTTCCCATTCCAATCCTGAGATCCTTCCTATTGGATGAGATGTGATATCCAACTCCTTCCCATTCCAATCCTGAGACCCTTCCTATACCATGAGATGTGATATCTCAATGCTTCTACCAAAACTGAGACCCTTCCTTTAGCATGAGATGTGATATCCAACTCCTTCCCATTCCAATCCTGAGACCCTTCCTATAGCATGAGATGTGATATCTCAATGCCTCTAATACCAAACCTGAGATTCTTCCTATAACATGAGATGTGATATCTCAATGCTTCTAATACCAAACCTGAGACCCTCCCTTTAGCATGAGATGTGATATCCGACTCCTTCCCATTCCAATCCTGAGACCCTTCTGATAGCATGAGATGTGATATCTCAATGCCTCTAATACCAAACCTGAGATTCTTCCTATAACATGAGATGTGATATCTCAATGCTTCTAATACCAAACCTGAGACCCTCCCTTTAGCATGAGATGTGATATCCGACTCCTTCCCATTCCAAACCTGAGACCCTTCTGATAGCATGAGATGTGATATCTCAATGCCTATAATACCAAACCTGAGATCCTTCCGATAGCAAGAGATGTGATATCTCAATGCTTCTAATACCAAACCTGAGATCCTTCCTATAACATGAGATGTGATATCCAAATCCTTCCCCTTCCAAACCTGAGACCCTCCCTTTAGCATGAGATGTGATATCCAACTCCTTCCCATTCCAATCCTGAGACCCTTCCGATAGCAGAGATGTGATATCTCAATGCTTATACCAAACCTGAGACCCTTCCTATGGCATGAGATGTCAAATACAACTCCTTCCGATTCCAATGCTGAGACCCTTCCTATAGCATGAGATGGGATATCTCAATGCTTATACCAAACCTGAGACCCTTCCTATAGCATGAGAAGTGGTATCCAACTCCTTCCGATTCCAATCCTGAGACCCTTCCTATAGCATGAGATGTGATATCTCAATGCTTCTAATACCAAACTTGAGATCCTTCCTATAACATGAGATGTGATATCCAACTCCTTCCCATTCCAAACCTGAGACCCTTCCGATAGCATGAGATGTGATATCAAACTCCTTCCCATTCCAATCCTGAAATAGCTTGAGATGTGATATCCAACTCCTTCCCATTCCAATCCTTAGACCCTTCCTATACCATGAGATGTGATATCTCAATGCTTCTAATACCAAACCTGACACCCGTCCTAAAACATGAGATGTGAGATCCAAATCCTTCCCCTTCCAATCCTGAGACCCTTCCTATAGCACGATATGTGATATCACAATGCTTCTAATACCAAACCTGAGATCCTTCCTATAACATGAGATGTGTATCCAACTCCTTCCCACTCCAAACCTGAGACCCTTCCTATAGCATGAGATGTGATATCTTAATGCTTCTAAAACCAAACCTGAGAACCATCCAATAACATATGTGAAATCCAAATCCTTCCCTTTCCAAACCTGAGACCCTTCAGATAGCATGTGGTGTGATATCTCAATGCTTCTAAAACCAAACATGAGAACCATCCTATAACATGAGATGTGAAATCCAAATCCTTCCCTTTCCAAACCTGAGACCCTTCCTATAGCTTGAGATGTGCTATCAAACTCCTTCCCATTCCAATCCTGTGATAGCTTGAGATGTGATATCAAACTCCTTCCCATTCCAATCCTGAGACCCTTCCTATACCATGAGATGTGATATCTCAATGCTTCTAATACCAAACCTGAGACCCGTCCTAAAACATGAGATGTGAGATCCAAATCCTTCCCCTTCCAAACCTGAGACCCTTCCTATAGCTTGAGATGTGATATCAAACTCCTTCCCATTCCAATCCTGAGATAGCTTGAGATGTGATATCCAACTCCTTCCCATTCCAATCCTGAGACCCTTCCAATAGCATGAAATGTGATATCTCAATGCTTCTAATATCAAAACTGAGACCCTCCCTATAGCATGAGATGTGATATCTAAGTCCTTCCCATTCCTATCCTGAGACCCTTCCGATAGCAGAGATGTGATATCTCAATGCTTATACCAAACCTGAGACCCTTCCTATGGCATGAGATGTGATATCCAACTCCTTTCCATTCCAATCCTGAGACCCTTCCTATAGCATGAGATGTGATATCTCAATGCTTCTATCAAACTTGAGTCCCTTCCTTTAGCATGAGATGTGATATCCAACTCCTTCCCATTCCAATCCTGAGACCCCTCCTATAGCATGAGATGTGATATCTCAAAGCTTCTAATACCAAACCTGAGACCCTTCCTATGGCATGAGATGTGATATCCAACTCCTTCCCATTCCAATCCTGAGACCCTTCCTATAGCATGAGATGTGATATCTCAATGCTTCTATCAAACTTGAGTCCCTTACTTTAGCATGAGATATGATATCCAAATCCTTCCCCTTCCAAACCTGACACCCTTCCTTTAGCATGAGATGTGATATCCAAATCCTTCCCATTCCAATCCTGAGACCCTTCCTATAGGATGAGATGTGATATCCAACTCCTTCCCATTCCAATCCTGAGACCCTTCCTATAGCATGAGATGTGATATCTCAATGCTTCTATCAAACTTGAGTCCCTTACTTTAGCATGAGATATGATATCCAAATCCTTCCCCTTTCAAACCTGACACTCTTCCTTTAGCATGAGATGTGATATTCAAATCCTTCCCATTCCAATGCTGAGACCCTTCCTATAGCATGAGATGGGATATCTCAATGCTTATACCAAACCTGAGACCCTTCCTATAGCATGAGAAGTGGTATCCAACTCCTTCCGATTCCAATCCTGAGACCCTTCCTATAGCATGAGATGTGATATCTCAATGCTTCTAATACCAAACTTGAGATCCTTCCTATAACATGAGATGTGATATCCAACTCCTTCCCATTGCAAACCTGAGACCCTTCCGATAGCATGAGATGTGATATCAAACTCCTTCCCATTCCAATCCTGAGATAGCTTGAGATGTGATATCCAACTCCTTCCCATTCCAATCCTGAGACCCTTCCTATACCATGAGATGTGATATCTCAATGCTTCTAATACCAAACCTGACACCCGTCCTAAAACATGAAATGTGAGATCCAAATCCTTCCCCTTCCAATCCTGAGACCCTTCCTATAGCATGATATGTGATATCTCAATGCTTCTAATACCAAACCTGAGACCCGTCCTAAAACATGAGATGTGAGATCCAAATCCTTCCCCTTCCAAACCTGAGACCCTTCCTATAGCTTGAGATGTGATATCAAACTCCTTCCCATTCCAATCCTGAGATAGCTTGAGATGTGATATCCAACTCCTTCCCATTCCAATCCTGAGACCCTTCCAATAGCATGAAATGTGATATCTCAATGCTTCTAATATCAAAACTGAGATCCTCCCTATAGCATGAGATGTGATATCTAAGTCCTTCCCATTCCTATCCTGAGACCCTTCCGATAGCAGAGATGTGATATCTCAATGCTTATACCAAACCTGAGACCCTTCCTATGGCATGAGATGTGATATCCAACTCCTTTCCATTCCAATCCTGAGACCCTTCCTATAGCATGAGATGTGATATCTCAATGCTTCTATCAAACTTGAGTCCCTTCCTTTAGCATGAGATGTGATATCCAACTCCTTCCCATTCCAATCCTGAGACCCTTCCTATAGCATGAGATGTGATATCTCAAAGCTTCTAATACCAAACCTGAGACCCTTCCTATGGCATGAGATGTGATATCCAACTCCTTCCCATTCCAATCCTGAGACCCTTCCTATAGCATGAGATGTGATATCTCAATGCTTCTATCAAACTTGAGTCCCTTACTTTAGCATGAGATATGATATCCAAATCCTTCCCCTTCCAAACCTGACACCCTTCCTTTAGCATGATATGTGATATCCAAATCCTTCCCATTCCAATCCTGAAACACTTCCTATAGCATGAGATGTGATATCTCAATGTTTCTAATAAACAACCTGAGACCCTTCCTATAGCAAGAGATGTGATATCCAAATCCTTCCCATTCCAATCCTGAGACCCTTCCTATAACATGAGATGTGATATCCAACTCCTTCCCATTCCAACCTGAGACCCTTCCTATAGCATGAGAAGGGATATCCAACTCCTTCCCATTCCAATCCTGAAACCCTTCCTATAGCATGAGATGTGATATCTCAATGTTTCTAATAAACAACCTGAGACCCTTCCTATAGCAAGAGATGTGACATCCAAATCTTTCCCATTCCAATCCTGAGATCCTTCCTATTGGATGAGATGTGATATCCAACTCTTTCCCATTCCAATCCTGAGACCCTTCCTATACCACGAGATGTGATATCTCAATGCTTCTACCAAAACTGAGACCCTTCCTTTAGCATGAGATGTGATATCCAACTCCTTCCCATTCCAATCCTGAGACCCTTCCTATAGCATGAGATGTGATATCTCAATGCCTCTAATACCAAACCTGAGATTCTTCCTATGACATGAGATGTGATTTCTCAATGCTTCTAATACCAAAGCTGAGACCCTCCCTTTAGCATGAGATGTGATATCCGACTCCTTCCCATTCCAATCCTGAGACCCTTCTGATAGCATGAGATGTGATATCTCAATGCCTCTAATACCAAACCTGAGATTCTTCCTATAACATGAGATGTGATATCTCAATGCTTCTAATACCAAACCTGAGACCCTCCCTTTAGCATGAGATGTGATATCTGACTCCTTCCCATTCCAATCCTGAGACCCTTCTGATAGCATGAGATGTGATATCTCAATGCCTATAATACCAAACCTGAGATCCTTCCGATAGCATGAGATGTGATATCTCAATGCTTCTAATACCAAACCTGAGATCCTTCCTATAACATGAGATGTGATATCCAAATCCTTCCCCTTCCAAACCTGAGACCCTCCCTTTAGCATGAGATGTGATATCCAACTCCTTCCCATTCCAATCCTGAGACCCTTCCGATAGCAGAGATGTGATATCTCAATGCTTATACCAAACCTGAGACCCTTCCTTTGGCATGAGATGTCAAATACAACTCCTTCCCATTCCAATGCTGAGACCCTTCCTATAGCATGAGATGGGATATCTCAATGCTTATACCAAACCTGAGACCCTTCCTATAGCATGAGAAGTGGTATCCAACTCCTTCCGATTCCAATCCTGAGACCCTTCCTATAGCATGAGATGTGATATCTCAATGCTTCTAATACCAAACCTGAGATCCTTCCTATAACATGAGATGTGATATCCAACTCCTTCCCATTCCAAACCTAAGACCCTTCCGATAGCATGAGATGTGATATCAAACTCCTTCCCATTCCAATCCTGAGATAGCTTGAGATGTGATATCCAACTCCTTCCCATTCCAATCCTGAGACCCTTCCTATACCATGAGATGTGATATCTGAATGCTTCTAATACCAAACCTGACACCCGTCCTAAAACATGAGATGTGAGATCCAAATCCTTCCCCTTCCAAACCTGAGATCTTTCCTTTAGCATGAGATGTGTATCCAACTCCTTCACATTCCAAACCTGAGACCCTTCCTATAGCATGAGATGTGACATCTTAATGCTTCTAAAACCAAACCTGAGAACCATCCAATAACATATGTGAAATCCAAATCCTTCCCTTTCCAAACCTGAGACCCTTCAGATAGCAAGTGGTGTGATATCTCAATGCTTCTAAAACCAAACATGAGAACCATCCTATAACATGAGATGTGAAATCCAAATCCTTCCCTTTCCAAACCTGAGACCCTTCCTATAGCTTGAGATGTGCTATCAAACTCCTTCCCATTCCAATCCTGTGACCCTTCCTATAGCATGAGATGTGATATCTCAATGCTTCTAATACCAAACCTGAGATCCTTCCTATAACATGAGATGTGATATCCAACTCCTTCCCATTCCAAACCTGAGACCCTTCCGATAACATGAGATGTGATATCCAACTCCTTCCCATTCCAATCCTGAGACCCTTCCTATACCATGAGATGTGATATCTCAATGCTTCTAATACCAAACCTGACACCCGTCCTAAAACATGAGATGTGAGATCCAAATCCTTCCCCTTCCAAACCTAGAGATCTTTCCTTTAGCATGAGATGTGATATCCAACTCCGTCCCATTCCAATCCTGAGACCCTTCCTATAGCATGATATGTGATATCACAATGCTTCTAATACCAAACCTGAGATCCTTCCTATAACATGAGATGTGTATCCAACTCCTTCCCATTCCAAACCTGAGACCCTTCCTATAGCATGAGATGTGATATCTTAATGCTTCTAAAACCAAACCTGAGAACCATCCAATAACATATGTGAAATCCAAATCCTTCCCTTTCCAAACCTGAGACCCTTCAGATAGCATGTGGTGTGATATCTCAATGCTTCTAAAACCAAACATGAGAACCATCCTATAACATGAGATGTGAAATCCAAATCCTTCCCTTTCCAAACCTGAGACCCTTCCTATAGCTTGAGATCTGCTATCAAACTCCTTCCCATTCCAATCCTGTGATAGCTTGAGATGTGATATCCAACTCCTTCCCATTCCAATCCTGAGACCCTTCCTATACCCTGAGATGTGATATCTCAATGCTTCTAATACCAAACCTGAGACCCGTCCTAAAACATGAGATGTGAGATCCAAATCCTTCCCCTTCCAATCCTGAGACCCTTCCTATAGCATGAGATGTGATATCTCAATGCTTCTATCAAACTTGAGTCCCTTCCTTTAGCATGAGATATGATATCCAAATCCTTCCCCTTCCAAACCTGACACCCTTCCTTTAGCATGAGATGTGATATCCAAATCCTTCCCATTCCAATCCTGAAACCCTTCCTATAGCATGAGATGTGATATCTCAATGTTTCTAATAAAAAACCTGAGACCCTTCCTATAGCAAGAGATGTGATATCCAAATCCTTCCCATTCCAATCCTGAGACCCTTCCTATAACATGAGATGTGATATCCAACTCCTTCCCATTCCAACCTGAGACCCTTCCTATAGCATGAGAAGGGATATCCAACTCCTTCCCATTCCAATCCTGAAACCCTTCCTATAGCATGAGATGTGATATCTCAATGTTTCTAATAAACAACCTGAGACCCTTCATATAGCAAGAGATGTGACATCCAAATCTTTCCCATTCCAATCCTGAGATCCTTCCTATTGGATGAGATGTGATATCCAACTCCTTCCCATTCCAATCCTGAGACCCTTCCTATACCATGAGATGTGATATCTCAATGCTTCTACCAAAACTGAGACCCTTCCTTTAGCATGAGATGTGATATCCAACTCATTCCCATTCCAATCCTGAGACCCTTCCTATAGCATGAGATGTGATAGCTCAATGCCTCTAATACCAAACCTGAGATTCTTCCTATAACATGAGATGTGATATCTCAATGCTTCTAATACCAAACCTGAGACCCTCCCTTTAGCATGAGATGTGATATCCGACTCCTTCCCATTCCAATCCTGAGACCCTTCTGATAGCATGAGATGTGATATCTCAATGCCTCTAATACCAAACCTGAGATTCTTCCTATAACATGAGATGTGATATCTCAATGCTTCTAATATCAAACCTGAGACCCTCCCTTTAGCATGAGATGTGATATCCGACTCCTTCCCATTCCAATCCTGAGACCCTTCTGATAGCATGAGATGTGATATCTCAATGCCTATAATACCAAACCTGAGATCCTTCCGATAGCATGAGATGTGATATCTCAATGCTTCTAATACCAAACCTGAGATCCTTACTATAACATGAGATGTGATATCCAAATCCTTCCCCTTCCAAACCTGAGACCCTCCCTTTAGCATGAGATGTGATATCCAACTCCTTCCCATTCCAATCCTGAGACCCTTCCGATAGCAGAGATGTGATATCTCAATGCTTATACCAAACCTGAGACCCTTCCTATGGCATGAGATGTCAAATACAACTCCTTCCGATTCCAATGCTGAGACCCTTCCTATAGCATGAGATGGGATATCTCAATGCTTATACCAAACCTGAGACCCTTCCTATAGCATGAGAAGTGGTATCCAACTCCTTCCGATTCCAATCCTGAGACCCTTCCTGTAGCATGAGATGTGATATCTCAATGCTTCTAATACCAAACCTGAGATCCTTCCTATAACATAAGATGTGATATCCAACTCCTTCCCATTCCAAACCTGAGACCCTTCCGATAGCATGAGATGTGATATCAAACTCCTTCCCATTCCAATCCTGAGATAGCTTGAGATGTGATATCCAACTCCTTCCCATTCCAATCCTGAGACCCTTCCTATACCATGAGATGTGATATCTCAATGCTTCTAATACCAAACCTGACACACGTCCTAAAACATGAGATGTGAGATCCAAATCCTTCCCCTTCCAACCCTGAGATCTTTCCTTTAGCATGAGATGTGATATCCAACTCCGTCCCATTCCAATCCTGAGACCCTTCCTATAGCATGATATGTGATATCACAATGCTTCTAATACCAAACCTGAGATCCTTCCTATAACATGAGATGGTTATCCAACTCCTTCCCATTCCAAACCTGAGACCCTTCCTATAGCATGAGATGTGATATCTTAATGCTTCTAAAACCAAACCTGAGAACCATCCAATAACATATGTGAAATCCAAATCCTTCCCTTTCCAAACCTGAGAACCTTCAGATAGCATGTGGTGTGATATCTCAATGCTTCTAAAACCAAACATGAGAACCATCCTATAACATGAGATGTGAAATCCAAATCCTTCCCTTTCCAAACCTGAGACCCTTCCTATAGCTTGAGATGTGCTATCAAACTCCTTCCCATTCCAATCCTGTGATAGCTTGAGATGTGATATCCAACTCCTTCCCATTCCAATCCTGAGACCCTTCCGATAGCATGAAATGTGATATCTCAATGCTTCTAATATCAAAACTGAGACCCTCCCTATAGCATGAGATGTGATATCTCAATGCTTATACCAAACCTGAGACCCTTCCTATGGCATGAGATGTGATATCCAACTCCTTCCCATTCCAATCCTGAGACCCTTCCTGTAGCATGAGATGGGATATCTCAATGCTTATACCAAACCTGAGACCCTTCCTATAGCATGAGAAGTGGTATCCAACTCCTTCCGATTCCAATCCTGAGACCCTTCCTATAGCATGAGATGTGATTTCTCAATGCTTCTAATACCAAACCTGAGATCCTTCCTATAACATGAGATGTGATATCCAACTCCTTCCCATTCCAAACCTGAGACCCTTCCGATAGCATGAGATGTGATATCAAACTCCTTCCCATTCCAATCCTGAGATAGCTTGAGATGTGATATCCAACTCCTTCCCATTCCAATCCTGAGACCCTTCCTATACCATGAGATGTGATTTCTCAATGCTTCTAATACCAAACCTGACACCTGTCATAAAACATGAGATGTGAGATCCAAATCCTTCCCCTTCCAAACCTGAGATCTTTCCTTTAGCATGAGATGTGATATCCAACTCCGTCCCCTTCCAATCCTGAGACCCTTCCTATAGCATGATATGTGATATCACAATGCTTCTAATACCAAACCTGAGATCCTTCCTATAACATGAGATGTGTATCCAACTCCTTCCCATTCCAAACCTGAGACCCTTCCTATAGCATGAGATGTGATATATTAATGCTTCTAAAACCAAACCTGAGAACCATCCAATAACATATGTGAAATCCAAATCCTTCCCTTTCCAAACCTGAGACCCTTCAGATAGCATGTGGTGTGATATCTCAATGCTTCTAAAACCAAACATGAGAACCATCCTATAACATGAGATGTGAAATCCAAATCCTTCCCTTTCCAAACCTGAGACCCTTCCTATAGCTTGAGATGAGCTATCAAACTCCTTCCCATTCCAATCCTGTGATAGCTTGAGATGTGATATGCAACTCCTTCCCATTCCAATCCTGAGACCCTTCCTATACCATGAGATGTGATATCTCAATGCTTCTAATACCAAACCTGAGACCCGTCCTAAAACATGAGATGTGAGATCCAAATCCTTACCCTTCCAAACCTGAGACCCTTCCTATAGCTTGAGATGTGATATCAAACTCCTTCCCATTCCAATCCTGAGATAGCTTGAGATGTGATATCCAACTCCTTCCCATTCCAATCCTGAGACCCTTCCGATAGCATGAAATGTGATATCTCAATGCTTCTAATATCAAAACGGAGACCCTCCCTATAGCATGAGATGTGATATCTAAGTCCTTCCCATTCCTATCCTGAGACCCTTCCGATAGCAGAGATGTGATATCTCAATGCTTATACCAAACCTGAGACCCTTCCTATGGCATGAGATGTGATATCCAACTCCTTCCCATTCCAATCCTGAGACCCTTCCTATAGCATCAGATGTGATATCTCATTGCTTCTATCAAACTTGAGTCCCTTCCTTTAGCATGAGATGTGATATCCAACTCCTTCCCATTCCAATCCTGAGACTCTTCTGATAGCATGAGATGTGATATCTCAATGCCTATAATACCAAACCTGAGATCCTTCCGATAGCATGAGATGTGATATCTCAATGCTTCTATTACCAAACCTGAGATCCTTCCTATAACATGAGATGTGATATCCAAATCCTTCCCCTTCCAAACCTGAGACCCTCCCTTTAGCATGAGATGTGATATCCAACTCCTTCCCATTCCAATCCTGAGACCCTTCCGATAGCAGAGATGTGATATCTCAATGCTTATACCAAACCTGAGACCCTTCCTATGGCATGAGATGTGATATCAAACTCCTTCCCATTCCAATCCTGAGATAGCTTGAGATGTGATATCCAACTCCTTCCCATTCCAATCCTGAGACCCGTCCGATAGCATGAAATGTGATATCTCAATGCTTCTAATATCAAAACTGAGACCCTCCCTATAGCATGAGATGTGATATCTCAATGCTTATACCAAACCTGAGACCCTTCCTATGGCATGAGATGTGATATCCAACTCCTTCCCATTCCAATCCTGAGACCCTTCCTATAGCATGAGATGGGATATCTCAATGCTTATACCAAACCTGAGACCCTTCCTATAGCATGAGAAGTGGTATCCAACTCCTTCCGATTCCAATCCTGAGACCCTTCCTATAGCATGAGATGTGATATCTCAATGCTTCTAATACCAAACCTGAGATCCTTCCTATAACATGAGATGTGATATCCAAATCCTTCCCCTTCCAAACCTGAGACCCTCCCTTTAGCATGAGATGTGATATCCAACTCCTTCCCATTCCAATCCTGAGACCCTTCCGATAGCAGAGATGTGATATCTCAATGCTTATACCAAACCTGAGACCCTTCCTATGGCATGAGATGTCAAATACAACTCCTTCCGATTCCAATGCTGAGACCCTTCCTATAGCATGAGATGTGATATCTCAATGCTTCTAATACCAAACCTGAGATCCTTCCTATAACATGAGATGTGATATCCAACTCCTTCCCATTCCAAACCTGAGACCCTTCAGATAGCATGTGGTGTGATATCTCAATGCTTCTAAAACCAAACATGAGAACCATCCTATAACATGAGATGTGAAATCCAAATCCTTCCCTTTCCAAACCTGAGACCCTTCCTATAGCTTGAGATGTGCTATCAAACTCCTTCCCATTCCAATCCTGTGATAGCTTGAGATGTGATATCCAACTCCTTCCCATTCCAATCCTGAGACCCTTCCTATACCATGAGATGTGATATCTCAATGCTTCTAATACCAAACCTGAGACCCGTCCTAAAACATGAGATGTGAGATCCAAATCCTTCCCCTTCCAAACCTGAGACCCTTCCTATAGCTTGAGATGTGGTATCCAACTCCTTCCCATTCCAATCCTGAGACCCTTCCGATAGCATGAAATGTGATATCTCAATGCTTCTAATATCAAAACTGAGACCCTCCCTATAGCATGAGATGTGATATTTAAGTCCTTCCCATTCCTATCCTGAGACCCTTCCAATAGCAGAGATGTGATATCTCAATGCTTATACCAAACCTGAGACCCTTCCTATGGCATGAGATGTGATATCCAACTCCTTCCCATTCCAATCCTGAGACCCTTCCTATAGCATGAGATGGGATATCTCAATGCTTATAAAAAACCTGAGACCCTTCCTATAGCATGAGAAGTGGTATCCAACTCCTTCCGATTCCAATCCTGAGACCCTTCCTATAGCATGAGATGTGATATCAAATGCCTTCCCATTCCAATCCTGAGATAGCTTGAGATGTGATATCCAACTCCTTCCCATTCCAGTCCTGAGACCCTTCCTATACCATGAGATGTGATTTCTCAATGCTTCTAATACCAAACCTGACACCCGTCCTAAAACAAGAGATATGATATCCAAATCCTTCCCCTTCCAAACCTGACACCCTTCCTTTAGCATGAGATGTGATATCCAAATCCTTCCCATTCCAATCCTGAGACCCTTCCTATAGGATGAGATGTGATATCCAACTCCTTCCCATTCCAATCCTGAGACCCTTCCTATAGCATGAGATGTGATATCTCAATGCTTCTATCAAACTTGAGTCCCTTACTTTAGCATGAGATATGATATCCAAATCCTTCCCCTTTCAAACCTGACACTCTTCCTTTAGCATGAGATGTGATATTCAAATCCTTCCCATTCCAATGCTGAGACCCTTCCTATAGCATGAGATGGGATATCTCAATGCTTATACCAAACCTGAGACCCTTCCTATAGCATGAGAAGTGGTATCCAACTCCTTCCGATTCCAATCCTGAGACCCTTCCTATAGCATGAGATGTGATATCTCAATGCTTCTAATACCAAACTTGAGATCCTTCCTATAACATGAGATGTGATATCCAACTCCTTCCCATTGCAAACCTGAGACCCTTCCGATAGCATGAGATGTGATATCAAACTCCTTCCCATTCCAATCCTGAGATAGCTTGAGATGTGATATCCAACTCCTTCCCATTCCAATCCTGAGACCCTTCCTATACCATGAGATGTGATATCTCAATGCTTCTAATACCAAACCTGACACCCGTCCTAAAACATGAAATGTGAGATCCAAATCCTTCCCCTTCCAATCCTGAGACCCTTCCTATAGCATGATATGTGATATCTCAATGCTTCTAATACCAAACCTGAGACCCGTCCTAAAACATGAGATGTGAGATCCAAATCCTTCCCCTTCCAAACCTGAGACCCTTCCTATAGCTTGAGATGTGATATCAAACTCCTTCCCATTCCAATCCTGAGATAGCTTGAGATGTGATATCCAACTCCTTCCCATTCCAATCCTGAGACCCTTCCAATAGCATGAAATGTGATATCTCAATGCTTCTAATATCAAAACTGAGATCCTCCCTATAGCATGAGATGTGATATCTAAGTCCTTCCCATTCCTATCCTGAGACCCTTCCGATAGCAGAGATGTGATATCTCAATGCTTATACCAAACCTGAGACCCTTCCTATGGCATGAGATGTGATATCCAACTCCTTTCCATTCCAATCCTGAGACCCTTCCTATAGCATGAGATGTGATATCTCAATGCTTCTATCAAACTTGAGTCCCTTCCTTTAGCATGAGATGTGATATCCAACTCCTTCCCATTCCAATCCTGAGACCCTTCCTATAGCATGAGATGTGATATCTCAAAGCTTCTAATACCAAACCTGAGACCCTTCCTATGGCATGAGATGTGATATCCAACTCCTTCCCATTCCAATCCTGAGACCCTTCCTATAGCATGAGATGTGATATCTCAATGCTTCTATCAAACTTGAGTCCCTTACTTTAGCATGAGATATGATATCCAAATCCTTCCCCTTCCAAACCTGACACCCTTCCTTTAGCATGATATGTGATATCCAAATCCTTCCCATTCCAATCCTGAAACACTTCCTATAGCATGAGATGTGATATCTCAATGTTTCTAATAAACAACCTGAGACCCTTCCTATAGCAAGAGATGTGATATCCAAATCCTTCCCATTCCAATCCTGAGACCCTTCCTATAACATGAGATGTGATATCCAACTCCTTCCCATTCCAACCTGAGACCCTTCCTATAGCATGAGAAGGGATATCCAACTCCTTCCCATTCCAATCCTGAAACCCTTCCTATAGCATGAGATGTGATATCTCAATGTTTCTAATAAACAACCTGAGACCCTTCCTATAGCAAGAGATGTGACATCCAAATCTTTCCCATTCCAATCCTGAGATCCTTCCTATTGGATGAGATGTGATATCCAACTCTTTCCCATTCCAATCCTGAGACCCTTCCTATACCACGAGATGTGATATCTCAATGCTTCTACCAAAACTGAGACCCTTCCTTTAGCATGAGATGTGATATCCAACTCCTTCCCATTCCAATCCTGAGACCCTTCCTATAGCATGAGATGTGATATCTCAATGCCTCTAATACCAAACCTGAGATTCTTCCTATGACATGAGATGTGATTTCTCAATGCTTCTAATACCAAAGCTGAGACCCTCCCTTTAGCATGAGATGTGATATCCGACTCCTTCCCATTCCAATCCTGAGACCCTTCTGATAGCATGAGATGTGATATCTCAATGCCTCTAATACCAAACCTGAGATTCTTCCTATAACATGAGATGTGATATCTCAATGCTTCTAATACCAAACCTGAGACCCTCCCTTTAGCATGAGATGTGATATCTGACTCCTTCCCATTCCAATCCTGAGACCCTTCTGATAGCATGAGATGTGATATCTCAATGCCTATAATACCAAACCTGAGATCCTTCCGATAGCATGAGATGTGATATCTCAATGCTTCTAATACCAAACCTGAGATCCTTCCTATAACATGAGATGTGATATCCAAATCCTTCCCCTTCCAAACCTGAGACCCTCCCTTTAGCATGAGATGTGATATCCAACTCCTTCCCATTCCAATCCTGAGACCCTTCCGATAGCAGAGATGTGATATCTCAATGCTTATACCAAACCTGAGACCCTTCCTTTGGCATGAGATGTCAAATACAACTCCTTCCCATTCCAATGCTGAGACCCTTCCTATAGCATGAGATGGGATATCTCAATGCTTATACCAAACCTGAGACCCTTCCTATAGCATGAGAAGTGGTATCCAACTCCTTCCGATTCCAATCCTGAGACCCTTCCTATAGCATGAGATGTGATATCTCAATGCTTCTAATACCAAACCTGAGATCCTTCCTATAACATGAGATGTGATATCCAACTCCTTCCCATTCCAAACCTAAGACCCTTCCGATAGCATGAGATGTGATATCAAACTCCTTCCCATTCCAATCCTGAGATAGCTTGAGATGTGATATCCAACTCCTTCCCATTCCAATCCTGAGACCCTTCCTATACCATGAGATGTGATATCTGAATGCTTCTAATACCAAACCTGACACCCGTCCTAAAACATGAGATGTGAGATCCAAATCCTTCCCCTTCCAAACCTGAGATCTTTCCTTTAGCATGAGATGTGTATCCAACTCCTTCACATTCCAAACCTGAGACCCTTCCTATAGCATGAGATGTGACATCTTAATGCTTCTAAAACCAAACCTGAGAACCATCCAATAACATATGTGAAATCCAAATCCTTCCCTTTCCAAACCTGAGACCCTTCAGATAGCAAGTGGTGTGATATCTCAATGCTTCTAAAACCAAACATGAGAACCATCCTATAACATGAGATGTGAAATCCAAATCCTTCCCTTTCCAAACCTGAGACCCTTCCTATAGCTTGAGATGTGCTATCAAACTCCTTCCCATTCCAATCCTGTGACCCTTCCTATAGCATGAGATGTGATATCTCAATGCTTCTAATACCAAACCTGAGATCCTTCCTATAACATGAGATGTGATATCCAACTCCTTCCCATTCCAAACCTGAGACCCTTCCGATAACATGAGATGTGATATCCAACTCCTTCCCATTCCAATCCTGAGACCCTTCCTATACCATGAGATGTGATATCTCAATGCTTCTAATACCAAACCTGACACCCGTCCTAAAACATGAGATGTGAGATCCAAATCCTTCCCCTTCCAAACCTAGAGATCTTTCCTTTAGCATGAGATGTGATATCCAACTCCGTCCCATTCCAATCCTGAGACCCTTCCTATAGCATGATATGTGATATCACAATGCTTCTAATACCAAACCTGAGATCCTTCCTATAACATGAGATGTGTATCCAACTCCTTCCCATTCCAAACCTGAGACCCTTCCTATAGCATGAGATGTGATATCTTAATGCTTCTAAAACCAAACCTGAGAACCATCCAATAACATATGTGAAATCCAAATCCTTCCCTTTCCAAACCTGAGACCCTTCAGATAGCATGTGGTGTGATATCTCAATGCTTCTAAAACCAAACATGAGAACCATCCTATAACATGAGATGTGAAATCCAAATCCTTCCCTTTCCAAACCTGAGACCCTTCCTATAGCTTGAGATCTGCTATCAAACTCCTTCCCATTCCAATCCTGTGATAGCTTGAGATGTGATATCCAACTCCTTCCCATTCCAATCCTGAGACCCTTCCTATACCCTGAGATGTGATATCTCAATGCTTCTAATACCAAACCTGAGACCCGTCCTAAAACATGAGATGTGAGATCCAAATCCTTCCCCTTCCAATCCTGAGACCCTTCCTATAGCATGAGATGTGATATCTCAATGCTTCTATCAAACTTGAGTCCCTTCCTTTAGCATGAGATATGATATCCAAATCCTTCCCCTTCCAAACCTGACACCCTTCCTTTAGCATGAGATGTGATATCCAAATCCTTCCCATTCCAATCCTGAAACCCTTCCTATAGCATGAGATGTGATATCTCAATGTTTCTAATAAAAAACCTGAGACCCTTCCTATAGCAAGAGATGTGATATCCAAATCCTTCCCATTCCAATCCTGAGACCCTTCCTATAACATGAGATGTGATATCCAACTCCTTCCCATTCCAACCTGAGACCCTTCCTATAGCATGAGAAGGGATATCCAACTCCTTCCCATTCCAATCCTGAAACCCTTCCTATAGCATGAGATGTGATATCTCAATGTTTCTAATAAACAACCTGAGACCCTTCATATAGCAAGAGATGTGACATCCAAATCTTTCCCATTCCAATCCTGAGATCCTTCCTATTGGATGAGATGTGATATCCAACTCCTTCCCATTCCAATCCTGAGACCCTTCCTATACCATGAGATGTGATATCTCAATGCTTCTACCAAAACTGAGACCCTTCCTTTAGCATGAGATGTGATATCCAACTCATTCCCATTCCAATCCTGAGACCCTTCCTATAGCATGAGATGTGATAGCTCAATGCCTCTAATACCAAACCTGAGATTCTTCCTATAACATGAGATGTGATATCTCAATGCTTCTAATACCAAACCTGAGACCCTCCCTTTAGCATGAGATGTGATATCCGACTCCTTCCCATTCCAATCCTGAGACCCTTCTGATAGCATGAGATGTGATATCTCAATGCCTCTAATACCAAACCTGAGATTCTTCCTATAACATGAGATGTGATATCTCAATGCTTCTAATATCAAACCTGAGACCCTCCCTTTAGCATGAGATGTGATATCCGACTCCTTCCCATTCCAATCCTGAGACCCTTCTGATAGCATGAGATGTGATATCTCAATGCCTATAATACCAAACCTGAGATCCTTCCGATAGCATGAGATGTGATATCTCAATGCTTCTAATACCAAACCTGAGATCCTTACTATAACATGAGATGTGATATCCAAATCCTTCCCCTTCCAAACCTGAGACCCTCCCTTTAGCATGAGATGTGATATCCAACTCCTTCCCATTCCAATCCTGAGACCCTTCCGATAGCAGAGATGTGATATCTCAATGCTTATACCAAACCTGAGACCCTTCCTATGGCATGAGATGTCAAATACAACTCCTTCCGATTCCAATGCTGAGACCCTTCCTATAGCATGAGATGGGATATCTCAATGCTTATACCAAACCTGAGACCCTTCCTATAGCATGAGAAGTGGTATCCAACTCCTTCCGATTCCAATCCTGAGACCCTTCCTGTAGCATGAGATGTGATATCTCAATGCTTCTAATACCAAACCTGAGATCCTTCCTATAACATAAGATGTGATATCCAACTCCTTCCCATTCCAAACCTGAGACCCTTCCGATAGCATGAGATGTGATATCAAACTCCTTCCCATTCCAATCCTGAGATAGCTTGAGATGTGATATCCAACTCCTTCCCATTCCAATCCTGAGACCCTTCCTATACCATGAGATGTGATATCTCAATGCTTCTAATACCAAACCTGACACACGTCCTAAAACATGAGATGTGAGATCCAAATCCTTCCCCTTCCAACCCTGAGATCTTTCCTTTAGCATGAGATGTGATATCCAACTCCGTCCCATTCCAATCCTGAGACCCTTCCTATAGCATGATATGTGATATCACAATGCTTCTAATACCAAACCTGAGATCCTTCCTATAACATGAGATGGTTATCCAACTCCTTCCCATTCCAAACCTGAGACCCTTCCTATAGCATGAGATGTGATATCTTAATGCTTCTAAAACCAAACCTGAGAACCATCCAATAACATATGTGAAATCCAAATCCTTCCCTTTCCAAACCTGAGAACCTTCAGATAGCATGTGGTGTGATATCTCAATGCTTCTAAAACCAAACATGAGAACCATCCTATAACATGAGATGTGAAATCCAAATCCTTCCCTTTCCAAACCTGAGACCCTTCCTATAGCTTGAGATGTGCTATCAAACTCCTTCCCATTCCAATCCTGTGATAGCTTGAGATGTGATATCCAACTCCTTCCCATTCCAATCCTGAGACCCTTCCGATAGCATGAAATGTGATATCTCAATGCTTCTAATATCAAAACTGAGACCCTCCCTATAGCATGAGATGTGATATCTCAATGCTTATACCAAACCTGAGACCCTTCCTATGGCATGAGATGTGATATCCAACTCCTTCCCATTCCAATCCTGAGACCCTTCCTGTAGCATGAGATGGGATATCTCAATGCTTATACCAAACCTGAGACCCTTCCTATAGCATGAGAAGTGGTATCCAACTCCTTCCGATTCCAATCCTGAGACCCTTCCTATAGCATGAGATGTGATTTCTCAATGCTTCTAATACCAAACCTGAGATCCTTCCTATAACATGAGATGTGATATCCAACTCCTTCCCATTCCAAACCTGAGACCCTTCCGATAGCATGAGATGTGATATCAAACTCCTTCCCATTCCAATCCTGAGATAGCTTGAGATGTGATATCCAACTCCTTCCCATTCCAATCCTGAGACCCTTCCTATACCATGAGATGTGATTTCTCAATGCTTCTAATACCAAACCTGACACCTGTCATAAAACATGAGATGTGAGATCCAAATCCTTCCCCTTCCAAACCTGAGATCTTTCCTTTAGCATGAGATGTGATATCCAACTCCGTCCCCTTCCAATCCTGAGACCCTTCCTATAGCATGATATGTGATATCACAATGCTTCTAATACCAAACCTGAGATCCTTCCTATAACATGAGATGTGTATCCAACTCCTTCCCATTCCAAACCTGAGACCCTTCCTATAGCATGAGATGTGATATATTAATGCTTCTAAAACCAAACCTGAGAACCATCCAATAACATATGTGAAATCCAAATCCTTCCCTTTCCAAACCTGAGACCCTTCAGATAGCATGTGGTGTGATATCTCAATGCTTCTAAAACCAAACATGAGAACCATCCTATAACATGAGATGTGAAATCCAAATCCTTCCCTTTCCAAACCTGAGACCCTTCCTATAGCTTGAGATGAGCTATCAAACTCCTTCCCATTCCAATCCTGTGATAGCTTGAGATGTGATATGCAACTCCTTCCCATTCCAATCCTGAGACCCTTCCTATACCATGAGATGTGATATCTCAATGCTTCTAATACCAAACCTGAGACCCGTCCTAAAACATGAGATGTGAGATCCAAATCCTTACCCTTCCAAACCTGAGACCCTTCCTATAGCTTGAGATGTGATATCAAACTCCTTCCCATTCCAATCCTGAGATAGCTTGAGATGTGATATCCAACTCCTTCCCATTCCAATCCTGAGACCCTTCCGATAGCATGAAATGTGATATCTCAATGCTTCTAATATCAAAACGGAGACCCTCCCTATAGCATGAGATGTGATATCTAAGTCCTTCCCATTCCTATCCTGAGACCCTTCCGATAGCAGAGATGTGATATCTCAATGCTTATACCAAACCTGAGACCCTTCCTATGGCATGAGATGTGATATCCAACTCCTTCCCATTCCAATCCTGAGACCCTTCCTATAGCATCAGATGTGATATCTCATTGCTTCTATCAAACTTGAGTCCCTTCCTTTAGCATGAGATGTGATATCCAACTCCTTCCCATTCCAATCCTGAGACTCTTCTGATAGCATGAGATGTGATATCTCAATGCCTATAATACCAAACCTGAGATCCTTCCGATAGCATGAGATGTGATATCTCAATGCTTCTATTACCAAACCTGAGATCCTTCCTATAACATGAGATGTGATATCCAAATCCTTCCCCTTCCAAACCTGAGACCCTCCCTTTAGCATGAGATGTGATATCCAACTCCTTCCCATTCCAATCCTGAGACCCTTCCGATAGCAGAGATGTGATATCTCAATGCTTATACCAAACCTGAGACCCTTCCTATGGCATGAGATGTGATATCAAACTCCTTCCCATTCCAATCCTGAGATAGCTTGAGATGTGATATCCAACTCCTTCCCATTCCAATCCTGAGACCCGTCCGATAGCATGAAATGTGATATCTCAATGCTTCTAATATCAAAACTGAGACCCTCCCTATAGCATGAGATGTGATATCTCAATGCTTATACCAAACCTGAGACCCTTCCTATGGCATGAGATGTGATATCCAACTCCTTCCCATTCCAATCCTGAGACCCTTCCTATAGCATGAGATGGGATATCTCAATGCTTATACCAAACCTGAGACCCTTCCTATAGCATGAGAAGTGGTATCCAACTCCTTCCGATTCCAATCCTGAGACCCTTCCTATAGCATGAGATGTGATATCTCAATGCTTCTAATACCAAACCTGAGATCCTTCCTATAACATGAGATGTGATATCCAAATCCTTCCCCTTCCAAACCTGAGACCCTCCCTTTAGCATGAGATGTGATATCCAACTCCTTCCCATTCCAATCCTGAGACCCTTCCGATAGCAGAGATGTGATATCTCAATGCTTATACCAAACCTGAGACCCTTCCTATGGCATGAGATGTCAAATACAACTCCTTCCGATTCCAATGCTGAGACCCTTCCTATAGCATGAGATGTGATATCTCAATGCTTCTAATACCAAACCTGAGATCCTTCCTATAACATGAGATGTGATATCCAACTCCTTCCCATTCCAAACCTGAGACCCTTCAGATAGCATGTGGTGTGATATCTCAATGCTTCTAAAACCAAACATGAGAACCATCCTATAACATGAGATGTGAAATCCAAATCCTTCCCTTTCCAAACCTGAGACCCTTCCTATAGCTTGAGATGTGCTATCAAACTCCTTCCCATTCCAATCCTGTGATAGCTTGAGATGTGATATCCAACTCCTTCCCATTCCAATCCTGAGACCCTTCCTATACCATGAGATGTGATATCTCAATGCTTCTAATACCAAACCTGAGACCCGTCCTAAAACATGAGATGTGAGATCCAAATCCTTCCCCTTCCAAACCTGAGACCCTTCCTATAGCTTGAGATGTGGTATCCAACTCCTTCCCATTCCAATCCTGAGACCCTTCCGATAGCATGAAATGTGATATCTCAATGCTTCTAATATCAAAACTGAGACCCTCCCTATAGCATGAGATGTGATATTTAAGTCCTTCCCATTCCTATCCTGAGACCCTTCCAATAGCAGAGATGTGATATCTCAATGCTTATACCAAACCTGAGACCCTTCCTATGGCATGAGATGTGATATCCAACTCCTTCCCATTCCAATCCTGAGACCCTTCCTATAGCATGAGATGGGATATCTCAATGCTTATAAAAAACCTGAGACCCTTCCTATAGCATGAGAAGTGGTATCCAACTCCTTCCGATTCCAATCCTGAGACCCTTCCTATAGCATGAGATGTGATATCAAATGCCTTCCCATTCCAATCCTGAGATAGCTTGAGATGTGATATCCAACTCCTTCCCATTCCAGTCCTGAGACCCTTCCTATACCATGAGATGTGATTTCTCAATGCTTCTAATACCAAACCTGACACCCGTCCTAAAACAAGAGATGTGAGATCCAAATCCTTCCCCTTCCAAACCTGAGATCTTTCCTTTAGCATGAGATGTGATATCCAACTCCTTCCCATTCCAATCCTGAGACCCTTCCTATAGCATGATATGTGATATCACAATGCTTCTAATACCAAACCTGAGATCCTTCCTATAACATGAGATGTGTATCCAACTCCTTCCCATTCCAAACCTGAGACCCTTCCTATAGCATGAGATGTGATATCTTAATGCTTCTAAAACCAAACCTGATAACCATCCAATAACATATGTGAAATCCAAATCCTTCCCTTTCCAAACCTGAGACCCTTCAGATAGCATGTGGTGTGATATCTCAATGCTTCTAAAACCAAACATGAGAACCATCCTATAACATGAGATGTGAAATCCAAATCCTTCCCTTTCCAAACCTGAGACCCTTCCTATAGCTTGAGATGTGCTATCAAACTCCTTCCCATTCCAATCCTGTGATAGCTTGAGATGTGATGTCCAACTCCTTCCCATTCCAATCCTGAGACCCTTCCTATACCATGAGATGTGATATCTCAATGCTTATAATACCAAACCTGAGACCCGTCCTAAAACATGAGATGTGAGATCCAAATCCTTCCCCTTCCAAACCTGAGACCCTTCCTATAGCTTGAGATGTGATATCAAACTCCTTCCCATTCCAATCCTGAGACCCTTCCGATAGCATGAAATGTGATATCTCAATGCTTCTAATATCAAAACTGGGACCCTCCCTATAGCATGAGATGTGATATCTAAGTCCTTCCCATTCCTATCCTGAGACCCTTCCGATAGCAGAGATGTGATATCTCAATGCTTATACCAAACCTGAGACCCTTCCTATGGCATGAGATGTGATATCCAACTCCTTCCCATTCCAATCCTGAGACCCTTCCTATAGCATGAGATGTGATATCTCATTGCTTCTATCAAACTTGAGTCCCTTCGTTTAGCATGAGATGTGATATCCAACTCCTTCCCATTCCAATCCTGAGACCCTTCCTATAGCATGAGATGTGATATCTCAAAGCTTCTAATACCAAACCTGGGACCCGTCCTATAACATGAGATATGATATCCAAATCCTTCCCCTTCCAAACCTGAGACCCTTCCTTTAGAATGAGATGTGATATCCAAATCCTTCCCATTCCAATCCTGAAACCCTTCCTATAGCATGAGATGTGATATCTCAATGTTTCTAATAAAAAACCTGAGACCCTTCCTATAGCAAGAGATGTGATATCCAAATCCTTCCCATTCCAATCCTGAGACCCTTCCTATAACGTGAGATGTGATATCCAACTCCTTCCCATTCCAACCTGAGACCCTTCCTATAGCATGAGAAGGGATATCCAACTCCTTCCCATTCCAATCCTGAAACCCTTCCTATAGCATGAGATGTGATATCTCAATGTTTCTAATAAAAAACCTGAGACCCTTCCTATAGCAAGAGATGTGACATCCAAATCTTTCCCATTCCAATCCTGAGATCCTTCCTATTGGATGAGATGTGATATCCAACTCCTTCCCATTCCAATCCTGAGACCCTTCCTATACCATGAGATGTGATATCTCAATGCTTCTACCAAAACTGAGACCCTTCCTTTAGCATGAGATGTGATATCCAACTCCTTCCCATTCCAATCCTGAGACCCTTCCTATAGCATGAGATGTGATATCTCAATGCCTCTAATACCAAACCTGAGATTCTTCCTATAACATGAGATGTGATATCTCAATGCTTCTAATACCAAACCTGAGACCCTCCCTTTAGCATGAGATGTGATATCCGACTCCTTCCCATTCCAATCCTGAGACCCTTCTGATAGCATGAGATGTGATATCTCAATGCCTCTAATGCCAAACCTGAGATTCTTCCTATAACATGAGATGTGATATCTCAATGCTTCTAATACCAAACCTGAGACCCTCCCTTTAGCATGAGATGTGATATCCGACTCCTTCCCATTACAATCCTGAGACCCTTCTGATAGCATGAGATGTGATATCTCAATGCCTCTAATACCAAACCTGAGATTCTTCCTATAACATGAGATGTGATATCTCAATGCTTCTAATACCAAACCTGAGACCCTCCCTTTAGCATGAGATGTGATATCCGACTCCTTCCCATTCCAATCCTGAGACCCTTCTGATAGCATGAGATGTGATATCTCAATGCCTATAATACCAAACCTGAGACCCTCCCTTTAGCATGAGATGTGATATCCGACTCCTTCCCATTCCAATCCTGAGACCCTTCTGATAGCATGAGATTTGATATCTCAATGCCTATAATACCAAACCTGAGACCCTTCCTATGGCATGAGATGTCAAATACAACTCCTTCCAATTCCAATGCTGAGACTGAGACCTGTCCTATAACATGAGATGGGATATCCAACTCCTTCCCATTCCAATCCTGAGACACTTCCGATAGCAGAGATGTGATATCTCAATGCTTATGCCAAACCTGAGACCCTTCCTATAACATGAGATGTGATATCCAACTCCTTCCCGTTCCAAACCTGGGACCCTTCCTATAGCATATGTGATATCCAACTCCTTCCCATTCCAAACATGTGACCTTTCCTATAGCAAGAATGTAATATCCAACTCCTTCCCATTCCAATCCTGAGACCATTCCTATAGCATGAGATGTGATATCTCAATGCTTCTAATACCAAACCTGATATCCTTCCTATGACATGAGATGTGATATCCAATTCCTCCCCATTCCAAACCTGAGAACCTTCCTACAGCATGCGATGTGATATCTCAATGCTTCTAATACCAAACCTGAGACCAGTCCTATAACATGAGATTGGATATCCAACTCCTTCCCCTTCCAAACCTGAGACCCTTCCTATAGCATGAGATGTGATATCCAACTTCTTCCCATTCCAATCCTGAGACCCTTCCTATAACATGAGATGTGATGTCTCAATGCTTCTAATACCAAACCTGAGATCTTTCCTATAACATGAGATGTGATACCCAACTCTTTCCCATTCCAATCCTGAGACCCTTCCTATAGCATGAGATGTGATATATCAATGCTTATACCAAACCTGAGACCGTTCCTATAGCTTAAGATGTGATATCCAACTCCTTCCCATTCCAATCCTGAGACCCTTCCGATAGCATGAGATGTAATATCCCAAATGCTTCTACCAAACCTGAGACCCATACTATGGCATGAGATGTGATATCAAACTCCTTCCCATTCCAATCCTGAGACCCTTCCTATAGCTTGAGATGTGATATCCAACTCCTTCCCATTCCAATTCTGAGACCCTTCCTATACCATGAGACTTGATATCTCAATGTTTCTAATACCAAACCTGAGACCCGTCCTATAACATGAGATGTGATATCTCAATCCTTCCCCTTCCAAACCTTAGACCCTTCCTATATCATGAGATTTGTTATCTCAATGCTTCTAATATCAAACTTGAGACCCTCCCTATAGCATGAGATGTGACATCCAAGTCCTCCCCATTCCAATCCTGTGACCCTTCCTATAGCATGAGATGTGATATCTCAATGCTTCTAATACCAAACCTGAGACCCTTCCTATAACATGAGATGGGATATCCAACTCCTTCCCATTCCAATCCTGAGACCCTTCCGATAGCAGAGATGTGATATCTCAATGCTTATACCAAACCTGAGACCCTTCCTATGGCCTGAGATGTCATATACAACTCCTTCCCATTCCAATCCTGAGACCCTTCCTATAGCATGAGATGTGATATCTCAATGCTTATACCAAATCTGAGACCCTTCCTATAGCATGAGATGTGATATCCAACTCCTTCCAATTCCAATCCTTAGACCCTTCCTATAGCATGAGATGTGATGTCTCAATGCTTCTAATACCAAACCTGAGATCCTTCCTATAACATGAGATGTGATATCAACTCCTTCCCATTCCAATCCTGAGACCCTTATGATAGCATGAGATGTGATATCTCAATGCCTCTAATACAAAACCTGAGATCCTTCCGATAGCATGAGATGTGATATCTCAATGCTTCTAATACCAAACCTGAGATCATTCCTATAACATGAGATGTGATTTCCAAATCCTTCCCCTTCCAAACCTGAGACCCTCCCTTTAGCATGAAATGTGATATCCAACTCCTTCACATTCCAATCTTGAGACCCTTCCTATAGCTTGAGATGTGATATCCAACTCCTTCCCATTCCAATTCTGAGACCCTTCCTATACCATGAGACTTGATATCTCAATGTTTCTAATACCAAACCTGAGACCCGTCCTATAACATGAGATGTGATATCCAAATCCTTCCCCTTCCAAACCTTAGACCCTTCCTTTATCATGAGATGTGATATCCAACTCCTTCCCATTCCAATCCTGAGACCCTTCCGATATCATGAGATTTGTTATCTCAATGCTTCTAATATCAAACTTGAGACCCTCCCTATAGCATGAGATGGAACATCCAAGTCCTCCCCGTTCCAATCCTGAGACCCTTCCTATAGCATGAGATGTGATATCTCAATGCTTCTAATACCAAACCTGAGACCCGTCCTATAACATGAGATGTGATATCCAACTTCTTCCCATTCCAATCCTGAGACCCTTCCTATAACATGAGATGTGATGTCTCAATGCTTCTAATACCAAACCTGAGATCTTTCCTATAACATGAGATGTGATATCCAACTCCTTCCCATTCCAATCCTGAGACCCTTCCTATAGCATGAGATGTGATATCTCAATGCTTATACCAAACCTGAGACCCTTCCTATAGCTTGAGATGTGATATCCAACTCCTTCCTATTCCAATCCTGAGACCCTTCCGATAGCATGAGATGTGATATCCCAAATGCTTCTACCAAACCTGAGACCCATACTATGGCATGAGATGTGATATCAAACTCCTTCAAATTCCAATCCTGAGACCCTTCCTATAGCTTGAGATGTGATATCCAACTCCTTCCCATTCCAATTCTGAGACCCTTCCTATACCATGAGACTTGATATCTCAATGTTTCTAATACCAAACCTGAGACGCGTCCTATAACATGAGATGTGATATCCAACTCCTTCCCATTCCAATCCTGAGACCCTTCCTATAGCATGAGATGTGATATCTCAATGCTTCTAATACCAAACCTGAGACCCTTCCTATAACATGAGATGGGATATCCAACTCCTTCCCATTCAAATCCTGAGACCCTTCCGATAGCAGAGATGTGATATCTCAATGCTTATACCAAACCTGAGACCCTTCCTATGGCCTGAGATGTCATATACAACTCCTTCCCATTCCAATCCTGAGACCCTTCCTATAGCATGAGATGTGATATCTCAATGCTTATACCAAATCTGAGACCCTTCCTATAGCATGAGATGTGATATCCAACTCCTTCCAATTCCAATCCTGAGACCCTTCCTATAGCATGAGATGTGATGTCTCAATGCTTCTAATACCAAACCTGAGATCCTTCCTATAACATGAGATGTGATATCAACTCCTTCCCATTCCAATCCTGAGACCCTTATGATAGCATGTGATGTGATATCTCAATGCCTCTAATACAAAACCTGAGATCCTTCCGATAGCATGAGATGTGATATCTCAATGCTTCTAATACCAAACCTGAGATCATTCCTATAACATGAGATGTGATTTCCAAATCCTTCCCCTTCCAAACCTGAGACCCTCCCTTTAGCATGAAATGTGATATCCAACTCCTTCACATTCCAATCCTGAGACCCTTCTGATAGCATGAGATGTGATATCTCAATGCCTCTAATACCAAACCTGAGATCCTACCTCTAACATGAAATGTGATATCCATCTCCTTCCCTTTCCAAACCTGAGACCCTGCCTATAGCATGAGATGTGATATCCAAGTCCTTCCCATTCCAATCCTGAGACCCTTCCTATAGCATGTGATATGATATCTCAATGCTTATACCAAACCTGAGACCCTTCCTATGGCATGAGATGTCACATACAACTCCTTCCCATTCCAATCCTGAGACCCTTCCTATAGCATGAGATGTGATATCTCAATGCTTATACCAAACCTGAGACCCTTCCTATAGCATGAGATGTGATATCCAACTTCTTCCCATTCCAATCCTGAGACCCTTCGTATAACATGAGATGTGATGTCTCAATGCTTCTAATACCAAACCTGAGATCTTTCCTATAACATGAGATGTGATATCAAACTCCTTCCCATTCCAAACCTGAGATCCTTCCTTTAGCATGAGATGTGATAACTTAATGCTTCTAAAACCAAACCTGAGAACCATCCAATAACATATGTGAAATCCAAATCCTTCCCTTTCCAAACCTGAGACCCTTCCGATAGCATGAGATGTGATATCTCAATGCTTCTAAAACCAAACATGAGAACCAACCTATAACATGAGATGTGAAATCCAAATCCTTCCCTTTCCAAACCTGACACCCTTCCTATAGCTTGAGATGTGATATCAAACTCCTTCCCATTCCAATCCTGTGATAGCTTGAGATGTGATATCCAACTCCTTCCCATTCCAATCCTGAGACCCTTCCTATACCATGAGATGTGATATCTCAATGCTTCTAATACCAAACCTGAGACCCGTCCTAAAACATGAGATGTGAGATCCAAATCCTTCCCCTTCCAAACCTGAGACCCTTCCTATAGCTTGAGATGTGATATCAAACTCCTTCCCATTCCAATCCTGAGATAGCTTGAGATGTGATATCCAACTCCTTCCCATTCCAATCCTGAGACCCTTCCGATAGCATGAAATGTGATATCTCAATGCTTCTAATATCAAAACTGAGACCCTCCCTATAGCATGAGATGTGATATCTAAGTCCTTCCCATTCCTATCCTGAGACCCTTCCGATAGAAGAGATGTGATATCTCAATGCTTATACCAAACCTGAGACCCTTCCTATGGCATGAGATGTGATATCCAACTCCTTCCCATTCCAATCCTGAGACCCTTCCTATAGCATGAGATGTGATATCTCAATGCTTCTATCAAACCTGAGTCCCTTCCTTTAGCATGAGATGTGATATCCAACTCCTTCCCATTCCAATCCTGAGACCCTTCCTATAGCATGAGATGTGACATCTCAAAGCTTCTAATACCAAACCTGGGACCCGTCCTATAACATGAGATATGATATCCAATTCCTTCCCCTTCCAAACCTGAGACCCTTCCTTTAGCATGAGATGTGATATCCAAATCCTTCCCATTCCAATCCTGAAACCCTTCCTATAGCATGAGATGTGATATCTCAATGTTTCTAATAAACAACCTGAGACCCTTCCTATAGCAAGAGATGTGATATCCAAATCCTTCCCATTCCAATCCTGAGACCCTTCCTATAACATGAGATGTGATATCCAACTCCTTCCCATTCCAACCTGAGACCCTTCCTATAGCATGCGAAGGGAGATCCAACTCCTTCCCATTCCAATCCTGAAACCCTTCCTATAGCATGAGATGTGATATCTCAATGTTTCTAATAAAAAACCTGAGACCCTTCCTATAGCAAGAGATGTGACATCCAAATCCTTCCCATTCCAATCCTGAGATCCTTCCTATTGGATGAGATGTGATATCCAACTCCTTCCCATTATAATCGTGAGACCCTTCCTATAAAATGAGATGTGATATCTCAATGCTTCTACCAAAACTGAGACCCTTCCTTTAGCATGAGATGTGATATCCAACTCCTTCCCATTCCAATCCTGAGACCCTTCCTATAGCATGAGATGTGATATCTCAATGCCTCTAATACCAAACCTGAGATTCTTCCTATAACATGAGATGTGATATCTCAATGCTTCTAATACCAAACCTGAGACCCTCCCTTTAGCATGAGATGTGATATCCGACTCCTTCCCATTCCAATCCTGAGACCCTTCTGATAGCATGAGATGTGATATCTCAATGCCTCGAATACCAAACCTGAGATTCTTCCTATAACATGAGATGTGATATCTCAATGCTTCTAATACCAAACCTGAGACCCTCCTTTAGCATGAGATGTGATATCCGACTCCTTCCCATTCCAATCCTGAGACCCTTCTGATAGCATGAGATGTGATATCTCAATGCCTATAATACCAAACCTGAGATCCTTCCGATAGCATGAGATGTGATATCTCAATGCTTCTAATCCCAAACCTGAGATCCTTCCTATAACATGAGATGTGATATCCAAATCCTTCCCCTTCCAAACCTGAGACCCTCCCTTTAGCATGAGATGTGATATCCAACTCCTTCCCATTCCAATCCTGAGACCCTTCCGATAGCAGAGATGTGATATCTCAATGCTTATACCAAACCTGAGACCCTTCCTATGGCATGAGATGTCAAATACAACTCCTTCCGATTCCAATGCTGAGACCCTTGAGATGGGATATCTCAATGCTTATACCAAACCTGAGACCCTTCCTATAGCATGAGATGTGGTATCCAACTCCTTCCGATTCCAATCTTGAGACCCTTCCTATAGCATGAGATGTGATATTTCAATGCTTCTAATACCAAACCTGAGATCCTTCCTATAACATGAGATGTGATATCCAACTCCTTCCCATTCCAAACCTGAGACCCTTCCGATAGCATGAGATGTGATATCAAACTCCTTCCCATTCCAATCCTGGGATAGCTTGAGATGTGATATCCAACTCCTTCCCATTCCAATTCTGAGACCCTTCCAATAGCATGAGATGTGATATCTCAATGCTTCTAATACCAAACCTGAGACTCGTCCTAAAACATGAGATGTGAGATCCAAATCCTTCCCCTTCCAAACCTGAGACCTTTCCTTTAGCATATGTGATATCCAACTACTTCCCATTCCAATCCTGAGACCCTTCCGATAGCATGAGATGTGATATCCAACTCCTTCCAATTCCAATACTGAGACCCTTCCAATAGCATATGTGATATCTCAATGCTTCTAATATCAAACCTGAGAACCTCCCTATAGCATGAGATGTGATATCCAACTCCTTCCAATTCCAATACTGAGACCCTTCCAATAGCATATGTGATATCTCAATGCTTCCAATATCACAACTGAGACCCTCCCTATATCATGAGATGTGATATCTAAGTCCTTCCCATTCCTATCCTGAGACCCTTCCGATAGAAGAGATGTGATACCTCAATGCTTATACCAAACCTGAGACCCTTCCTATGGCATGAGATGTGATATCCAACTCCTTCCCATTCCAATCCTGAGACCCTTCCTATAGCATGAGATGTGATATCTCAATGCTTCTATCAAACCTGAGTCCCTTCCTTTAGCATGAGATGTGATATCCAACTCCTTCCCATTCCAATCCTGAGACCCTTCCTATAGCATGAGATGTGACATCTCAAAGCTTCTAATACCAAACCTGGGACCCGTCCTATAACATGAGATATGATATCCAATTCCTTCCCCTTCCAAACCTGAGACCCTTCCTTTAGCATGAGATATGATATCCAAATCCTTCCCATTCCAATCCTGAAACCCTTCCTATAGCATGAGATGTGATATCTCAATGTTTCTAATAAAAAACCTGAGACCCTTCCTATAGCAAGAGATGTGATATCCAAATCATTCCCATTCCAATCCTGAGACCCTTCCTATAACATGAGATGTGATATCCAACTCCTTCCCATTCCAACCTGAGACCCTTCCTATAGCATGAGAAGGGATATCCAACTCCTTCCCATTCCAATCCTGAAACCTTTCCTATAGCATGAGATGTGATATCTCAATGTTTCTAATAAAAAACCTGAGACCCTTCCTATAGCAAGAGATGTGACATCCAAATCCTTCCCATTCCAATCCTGATATCCTTCCTATTGGATGAGATGTGATATCCAACTCCTTTCCATTCCAATCCTGAGACCCTTCCTATACCATGAGATGTGATATCTCAATGCTTCTACCAAAACTGAGACCCTTCCTTTAGCATGAGATGTGATATCCAACTCCTTCCCATTCCAATCCTGAGACCCTTCCTATAGCATGAGATGTGATATCTCAATGCCTGTAATACCAAAATTGGGATTCTTCCTATAACATGAGATGTGATATCTCAATGCTTCTAATACCAAACCTGAGACCCTCCCTTTAGCATGAGATGTGATATCCGACCCCTTCCCATTCCAATCCTGAGACCCTTCTGATAGCATGAGATGTGATATCTCAATGCCTCTAATACCAAACCTGAGATTCTTCCTATAACATGAGATGTGATATCTCAATGCTTCTAATACCAAACCTGAGACCCTCCCTTTAGCATGAGATGTGATATCCAACTCCTTCCCATTCCAAACCTGAGACCTTTCCGATAGCATGAGATGTGATATCAAACTCCTTCCCATTCCAATACTGAGATAGCTTGAGATGTGATATCCAACTCCTTCCCATTCCAATTCTGAGACCCTTCCTATAGCATGAGATGTGATATCTCAATGCTTCTAATACCAAACCTGAGACCCGTCCTAAAACATGAGATGTGAGATCCAAATCCTTCCCCTTCCAAACCTGAGACCTTTCCTTTAGCATATGTGATATCCAACTACTTCCCATTCCAATCCTGAGACCCTTCCGATAGCATGAGATGTGATATCCAACTCCTTCCAATTCCAATACTGAGACCCTTCCAATAGCATATGTGATATCTCAATGCTTCTAATATCAAACCTGAGAACCTCCCTATAGCATGAGATGTGATATCCAACTCCTTCCAATTCCAATACTGAGACCCTTCCAATAGCATATGTGATATCTCAATGCTTCTAATATCAAAACTGAGACCCTCCCTATATCATGAGATGTGATATCTAAGTCCTTCCCATTCCTATCCTGAGACCCTTCCGATAGAAGAGATGTGATACCTCAATGCTTATACCAAACCTGAGACCCTTCCTATGGCATGAGATGTGATATCCAACTCCTTCCCATTCCAATCCTGAGACCCTTCCTATAGCAAGAGATGTGATATCTCAATGCTTCTATCAAACCTGAGTCCCTTCCTTTAGCATGAGATGTGATATCCAACTCCTTCCTATTCCAATCCTGAGACCCTTCCTATAGCATGAGATGTGACATCTCAAAGCTTCTAATACCAAACCTGGGACCCGTCCTATAACATGAGATATGATATCCAATTCCTTCCCCTTCCAAACCTGAGACCCTTCCTTTAGCATGAGATGTGATATCCAAATCCTTCCCATTCCAATCCTGAAACCCTTCCTATAGCATGAGATGTGATATCTCAATGTTTCTAATAAAAAACCTGAGACCCTTCATATAGCAAGAGATGTGATATCCAAATCCTTCCCATTCCAATCCTGAGACCCTTCCTATAACATGAGATGTGATATCCAACTCCTTCCCATTCCAATCTGAGACCCTTCCTATAGCATGAGAAGGGATATCCAACTCCTTCCCATTCCAATCCTGAAACCCTTCCTATAGCATGAGATGTGATATCTCAATGTTTCTAATAAAAAACCTGAGACCCTTCCTATAGCAAGAGATGTGACCTCCAAATCCTTCCCATTCCAATCCTGAGATCCTTCCTATTGGATGAGATGTGATATCCAACTCCTTCCCATTCCAATCCTGAGACCCTTCCTATACCATGAGATGTGATATCTCAATGCTTCTACCAAAACTGAGACCCTTCCTTTAGCATGAGATGTGATATCCAACTCCTTCCCATTCCAATCCTGAGACCCTTCCTATAGCATGAGATGTGATATCTCAATGCCTCTAATACCAAACCTGAGATTCTTCCTATAACATGACATGTGATATCTCAATGCTTCTAATACCAAACCTGAGACCCTCCCTTTAGCACGAGATGTGATATCCGACTCCTTCCCATTCCAATCCTGAGACCCTTCTGATAGCATGAGATGTGATATCTCAATGCCTCTAATACCAAACCTGAGATTCTTCCTATAACATGAGATGTGATATCCAACTCCTTCCCATTCCAATCCTGAGACCCTTCCTATAGCTTGAGATGTGATATCCAACTCCTTCCCATTCCAATCCTGAGACCCTTCCTATAGCTTGAGATGTGATATCCAACTCCTTCCCATTCCAATCCTGAGACCCTTCCTATAGCATGAGATGTGATATCTCAATGTTTCTAATACCAAACCTGAGATCCTTCCTATAACATGAGATGTGATATCCAAATCCTTCCACTTCCAAACCTGAGACCCTCCATTTAGCATGAGATGTGATATCCGACTCTTTCCCATTCCAATCCTGAGACCCTTCTGATAGCATGAGATGTGATATCTCAATGCCTCTAATACCAAACCTGAGATCCTTCCGATAGCATGAGATGTGATATCTCAATGCTTCTAATACCAAACCTGAGATCCTTCCTATAACATGAGATGTGATCTCCAAATACTTCCCCTCCCAAAGCTGAGACCCTCCCTTTAGCATGAGATGTGATATCCAACTCATTCCCATTCCAAACCTGAGACCCGTCCTATAACATGAGATGTGATATCCAAATCCTTCCCCTTCCAAACCTTAGACCCTTCCTTTATCATGAGATGTGATATCCAACTCCTTCCCATTCCAATCCTGAGACCCTTCTGATATCATGAGATGTGATATCTCAATGCTTCTAATATCAAACTTGAGACCCTCCCTATAGCATGAGATGTGATATCCAAGTCCTTCCCATTCCAATCCTGAGACCCTTCTTATAGCATGAGATGTGATATCTCAATGCTTCTAATACCAAACATGAGACCCTTTCTATAACATGAGATGGGAATATCCAACTCCTTCCCATTCCAATCCTGAGACCCTTCCTATAGCATGAGATGGGATATCCAACTCCTTCCAAATCCAATCCTGATACCCTTCCGATAGCATGAGATGTGATATCCCAATTCTTCTACAAAACCTGAGACCCATATATGGCATGAGATGTGATATCAAACTCCTTCCAATTCCAATCCTGAGACCCTTCCTATAGCTTGAGATGTGATATCCAACTCCTTCCCATTCCAATTCTGAGACCCGTCCTATACCATGAGACTTGATATCTCAATGCTTCTAATACCAAACCTGAGACCGGTCCTATAACATGATATGTGATATCCAAATCCTTCCCCTTCCAAACCTTAGACCCTTCCTTTATCATGAGATGTGATATCCAAGTCCTTCCCATTCCAATCCTGAGACCCTTCCTATAGCATGAGATTTGATATCTCAATGCTTCTAATACCAAACCTGAGACCCTTCCTATAACGAGATAGGATATCCAACTCCTTCCCATTCCAATCCTGAGACCCTTCCTATAGCATGAGATGTGATATCTCAATGCTTCTAATACCAAACCTGAGACCCTTCCTATAACATGAGATGTGATATCCAAGTCCTTCCCATTCCAATCCTGAGACCCTTCTTATAGCTTGAGATGTGATATCCATCTCCTTCCCATTCCAATTCTGAGACCCGTCCTATACCATGAGATGTGATATCTCAATGCTTCTAATACTAAACCTGAGACCCTTCCTATAACGAGATGGGATATCCAAGTCCTTCCCATTCCAATCCTGAGACCCTTCCGATAGCAGAGATGTGATATCTCAATGCTTATACCAAACCTGAGACCCTTCCTATGGTATGAGATGTCATATACAACTCCTTCCGATTCCAAACCTGAGACCCTTCCTATAGCATGAGATGGGATATCTCAATGCTAATACCAAACCTGAGATCCTTCCTATAACATGAGGTGTGATATCCAAATCCTTCCCCTTCCAAACCCGAGACCTTCCCTTTAGCATGAGATGTGATATCCAACTCCTTCCCATTCCTATCCCGAGACCCTTCTGATAGCATGAGATGTGATATCTCAATGCCTCTAATACCAAACCTGAGATCCTTCCGATAGCATGAGATGTGATATCTCAATGCTTCTAATACCAAACCTGAGATCCTTCCTATAACATGAGATGTGATATCCAAATCCTTCCCCTTCCAAACCTGAGACCCTCCCTTTAGCATGAGATGTGATATCCGACTCCTTCCCATTCCAATCCTGAGACCCTTCTGATAGCATGAGATGTGATATCTCAATGCCTCTAATACCAAACCTGAGATCCTACCTCTAACATGAAATGTGATATCCAACTCCTTCCCCTTCCAAACCTGAGAGCCTTCCTATAGCATGAGATGTGATATCTCAATGCTTCTAATACCAAACCTGAGACCCTTCCTATAACATGAGATGTGATATCCAAGTCCTTCCCATTCCAATCCTGAGACCCTTCTTATAGCTTGAGATGTGATATCCAACTCCTTCCCATTCCAATTCTGAGACCCGTCCTATACCATGAGATGTGATATCTCAATGCTTCTAATACTAAACCTGAGACCCTTCCTATAACGAGATGGGATATCCAACTCCTTCCCATTCCAATCCTGAGACCCTTCCGATAGCAGAGATGTGATATCTCAATGCTTATACCAAACCTGAGACCCTTCCTATGGTATGAGATGTCATATACAACTCCTTCCGATTCCAAACCTGAGACCCTTCCTATAGCATGAGATGGGATATCTCAATGCTAATACCAAACCTGAGATCCTTCCTATAACATGAGATGTGATATCCAAATCCTTCCCCTTCCAAACCCGAGACCCTCCCTTTAGCATGAGATGTGATATCCAACTCCTTCCCATTCCTATCCCGAGACCCTTCTGATAGCATGAGATGTGATATCTCAATGCCTCTAATACCAAACCTGAGATCCTTCCGATAGCATGAGATGTGATATCTCAATGCTTCTTATACCAAACCTGAGATCCTTCCTATAACATGAGATGTGATATCCAAATCCTTCCCCTTCCAAAC
This sequence comes from Ambystoma mexicanum, assembly GCF_040938575.1. NCBI lineage: Eukaryota > Metazoa > Chordata > Amphibia > Caudata > Ambystomatidae > Ambystoma > Ambystoma mexicanum. Next base: position 1,158,721,723 of record NC_090934.1, read on the forward strand.
CTGAGACCCTCCCTTTAGCATGAGATGTGATATCCAACTCCTTCCCATTCCAATCCTGAGACACTTCCTATAGCATGAGATATGATATCTCACTGCTTATACCAAACCTGAGACCCTTCCTATAGCATGAGATGTGATATCCAACTCCTTCCCATTCCAATCCTGAGACCCTTCCTATAGCATGAGATGTGATATCTCAATGCTTCTAATATCAAACTTGAGACCCTCCCTATAGCATGAGATGTGATATCCAAGTCCTTCCCATTCCAATCCTGAGACACTTCCTATAGCATGAGATGTGATATCTCAATGCTTCTAATACCAAACCTGAGACTCTTCTTATAACATGAGATGGGATATCCAACTCCTTCCCTTTCCAATCCTGAGACCCTTCCGATAGCAGAGATGTGATATCTCAATGCTTATACCAAACCTGAGACCCTTCCTATGGCATGAGATGTCATATACAACTCCTTCCCATTCCAATCCTGAGACCCTTCCTATAGCTTGAGATGTGATATCTCAATGCTTATACCAAACGTGAGACCCTTCCTATAGCATGAGATGTGATATCCAACTCCTTCCCATTCCAATCCTGAGACCCTTCCTATAGCATGAGATGTGATGTCTCAATGCTTCTAATACCAAACCTGAGATCCTTCCTATAACATGAGATGTGATATCCAACTCCTTCCCATTCCAATCCTGAGACCCTTCCTATAGCATGAGATGTGATATCTCAATGCTTATACCAAACCTGAGACCCTTCCTATAGCATGAGATGTGATATCCAACTCCTTCCCATTCCAATCCTGAGACCCTTCCTATAGCATGAGATGTGATATCTCAATGCCTCTAATACCAAACCTGAGATCCTTCCTCTAACATGAAATGTGATATCCAACTCCTTCTCTTTCCAAACCTGAGAGCCTATCTATAGCATGAGATGTGATATCCAAGTCCTTCCCATTCCAATCCTTAGACCCTTCCTACAGCATGCAATATGATATCTCAATGATTCTAATAACAAACCTGAGACCCGTCCTATAACATGAGATGGGATATCCAACTCCTTCCCATTCCAATCCTGAGACACTTCTGATAGCAGAGATGTGATATCTCAATGCTTATACCGAACCCGAGACCCTTCCTATAACATGAGATGTGATATCCAACTCCTTCCCGTTCCAAAGCTGAGACCCTTCCTATAGCATATGTGATATCCAACTCCTTCCCATTCCAAACATGAGACCCTTCCTATAGCAAGAATGTAATATCCAACTCCTTCCCATTCCAATCCTGAGACCATTCCTACAGCATGAGATATATCTCAATGCTTCTAATACCAAACCTGAGATCCTTCCTATGACATGAGATGTGATATCCAATTCCTCCCCATTCCAAACCTGAGAACCTTCCTACAGCATGCGATGTGATATCTCAATGCTTCTAATACCAAACCTGAGACCAGTCCTATAACATGAGATTGGATATCCAACACCTTCCCCTTCCAAACCTGAGACCCTTCCTATAGCATGAGATGTGATATCCAACTCCTTCCCATTCCAATCTTGAGACCCTTCTTATAGCATGAGATGTGATGTCTCAATGCTTATACCAAACCAAAGCCTCTTCCTCTAACATGAGATGTGATATCCAACTCCTTCCCTTTCCAAACCTGAGAAACTACCTATAGCATGAGATGTGATATCCAAGTCCTTCCCATTCCAATCCTTAGACCCTTCCTACAGCATGCAATATGATATCTCAATGATTCTAATAACAAACCTGAGACCCGTCCTATAACATGAGATGGGATATCCAACTCCTTCCCATTCCAATCCTGAGACACTTCTAATAGCAGAGATGTGATATCTCAAATGCTTATACCGAACCCGAGACCCTTCCTATAACATGAGATGTGATATCCAACTCCTTCCCGTTCCAAAGCTGAGACCCTTCCTATAGCATATGTGATATCCAACTCCTTCCCATTCCAAACATGAGACCCTTCCTATAGCAAGAATGTAATATTCAACTCCTTCCCATTACAATCCTGAGACCATTCCTACAGCATGAGATATATCTCAATGCTTCTAATACCAAACCTGAGATCCTTCCTATGACATGAGATGTGATATCCAATCCCTCCCCATTCCAAACCTGAGAACCTTCCTACAGCATGCGATGTGATATCTCAATGCTTCTAATACCAAACCTGAGACCAGTCCTATAACATGAGATTGGATATCCAACACCTTCCCCTTCCAAACCTGAGACCCTTCCTATAGCATGAGATGTGATATCCAACTCCTTCCCATTCCAATCTTGAGACCCTTCTTATAGCATGAGATGTGATGTCTCAATGCTTATAACAAACCTGAGACTCTTCCTCTAACATGAGATGTGATATCCAACTCCTTCCCTTTCCAAACCTGAGAGCCTACCTATAGCACGAGATGTGATATCCAAGTCCTTCCCATTCCAATCCTTAGACCCTTCCTACAGCATGCAATATGATATCTCAATGATTCTAATAACAAACCTGAGACCCGTCCTATAACATGAGATGGGATATCCAACTCCTTCCCATTCCAATCCTGAGACACTTCCGATAGCAGAGATGTGATATCTCAATGCTTTTACCAAACCTGAGACCCTTCCTATAACATGAGATGTGATATCCAACTCCTTCCCGTTCCAAACCTGGGACCCTTCCTATAGCATATGTGATATCCAACTCCTTCCCATTCCAAACATGAGACCCTTCCTATAGCAAGAATGTAATATCCAACTCCTTCCCATTCCAATCCTGAGACCATTCCTATAGCATGAGATGTGTTATCTCAATGCTTCTAATACCAAACCTGAGATCCTTCCTATGACATGAGATGTGATATACAATTTTCCCCATTCCAAACCTGAGAACCTTCCTACAGCATGAGATGTGATGTCTCAATGCTTCTAATACCAAACCTGAGATCTTTCCTATAACATGAGATGTAATATTCAACTCCTTCCCATTACAATCCTGAGACCATTCCTACAGCATGAGATATATCTCAATGCTTCTAATACCAAACCTGAGATCCTTCCTATGACATGAGATGTGATATCCAATCCCTCCCCATTCCAAACCTGAGAACCTTCCTACAGCATGCGATGTGATATCTCAATGCTTCTAATACCAAACCTGAGACCAGTCCTATAACATGAGATTGGATATCCAACACCTTCCCCTTCCAAACCTGAGACCCTTCCTATAGCATGAGATGTGATATCCAACTCCTTCCCATTCCAATCTTGAGACCCTTCTTATAGCATGAGATGTGATGTCTCAATGCTTATAACAAACCTGAGACTCTTCCTCTAACATGAGATGTGATATCCAACTCCTTCCCATTCCAATCCTGAGACCCTTCCTATAGCATGAGATGTGATATCTCAATGCTTCTAATATCAAACTTGAGACCCTCCCTATAGCATGAGATGTGATATCCAAGTCCTTCCCATTCCAATCCTGAGACACTTCCTATAGCATGAGATGTGATATCTCAATGCTTCTAATACCAAACCTGAGACTCTTCTTATAACATGAGATGGGATATCCAACTCCTTCCCTTTCCAATCCTGAGACCCTTCCGATAGCAGAGATGTGATATCTCAATGCTTATACCAAACCTGAGACCCTTCCTATGGCATGAGATGTCATATACAACTCCTTCCCATTCCAATCCTGAGACCCTTCCTATAGCTTGAGATGTGATATCTCAATGCTTATACCAAACGTGAGACCCTTCCTATAGCATGAGATGTGATATCCAACTCCTTCCCATTCCAATCCTGAGACCCTTCCTATAGCATGAGATGTGATGTCTCAATGCTTCTAATACCAAACCTGAGATCCTTCCTATAACATGAGATGTGATATCCAACTCCTTCCCATTCCAATCCTGAGACCCTTCCTATAGCATGAGATGTGATATCTCAATGCTTATACCAAACCTGAGACCCTTCCTATAGCATGAGATGTGATATCCAACTCCTTCCCATTCCAATCCTGAGACCCTTCCTATAGCATGAGATGTGATATCTCAATGCCTCTAATACCAAACCTGAGATCCTTCCTCTAACATGAAATGTGATATCCAACTCCTTCTCTTTCCAAACCTGAGAGCCTATCTATAGCATGAGATGTGATATCCAAGTCCTTCCCATTCCAATCCTTAGACCCTTCCTACAGCATGCAATATGATATCTCAATGATTCTAATAACAAACCTGAGACCCGTCCTATAACATGAGATGGGATATCCAACTCCTTCCCATTCCAATCCTGAGACACTTCTGATAGCAGAGATGTGATATCTCAATGCTTATACCGAACCCGAGACCCTTCCTATAACATGAGATGTGATATCCAACTCCTTCCCGTTCCAAAGCTGAGACCCTTCCTATAGCATATGTGATATCCAACTCCTTCCCATTCCAAACATGAGACCCTTCCTATAGCAAGAATGTAATATCCAACTCCTTCCCATTCCAATCCTGAGACCATTCCTACAGCATGAGATATATCTCAATGCTTCTAATACCAAACCTGAGATCCTTCCTATGACATGAGATGTGATATCCAATTCCTCCCCATTCCAAACCTGAGAACCTTCCTACAGCATGCGATGTGATATCTCAATGCTTCTAATACCAAACCTGAGACCAGTCCTATAACATGAGATTGGATATCCAACACCTTCCCCTTCCAAACCTGAGACCCTTCCTATAGCATGAGATGTGATATCCAACTCCTTCCCATTCCAATCTTGAGACCCTTCTTATAGCATGAGATGTGATGTCTCAATGCTTATACCAAACCAAAGACTCTTCCTCTAACATGAGATGTGATATCCAACTCCTTCCCTTTCCAAACCTGAGAAACTACCTATAGCATGAGATGTGATATCCAAGTCCTTCCCATTCCAATCCTTAGACCCTTCCTACAGCATGCAATATGATATCTCAATGATTCTAATAACAAACCTGAGACCCGTCCTATAACATGAGATGGGATATCCAACTCCTTCCCATTCCAATCCTGAGACACTTCTAATAGCAGAGATGTGATATCTCAAATGCTTATACCGAACCCGAGACCCTTCCTATAACATGAGATGTGATATCCAACTCCTTCCCGTTCCAAAGCTGAGACCCTTCCTATAGCATATGTGATATCCAACTCCTTCCCATTCCAAACATGAGACCCTTCCTATAGCAAGAATGTAATATTCAACTCCTTCCCATTACAATCCTGAGACCATTCCTACAGCATGAGATATATCTCAATGCTTCTAATACCAAACCTGAGATCCTTCCTATGACATGAGATGTGATATCCAATCCCTCCCCATTCCAAACCTGAGAACCTTCCTACAGCATGCGATGTGATATCTCAATGCTTCTAATACCAAACCTGAGACCAGTCCTATAACATGAGATTGGATATCCAACACCTTCCCCTTCCAAACCTGAGACCCTTCCTATAGCATGAGATGTGATATCCAACTCCTTCCCATTCCAATCTTGAGACCCTTCTTATAGCATGAGATGTGATGTCTCAATGCTTATAACAAACCTGAGACTCTTCCTCTAACATGAGATGTGATATCCAACTCCTTCCCTTTCCAAACCTGAGAGCCTACCTATAGCACGAGATGTGATATCCAAGTCCTTCCCATTCCAATCCTTAGACCCTTCCTACAGCATGCAATATGATATCTCAATGATTCTAATAACAAACCTGAGACCCGTCCTATAACATGAGATGGGATATCCAACTCCTTCCCATTCCAATCCTGAGACACTTCCGATAGCAGAGATGTGATATCTCAATGCTTTTACCAAACCTGAGACCCTTCCTATAACATGAGATGTGATATCCAACTCCTTCCCGTTCCAAACCTGGGACCCTTCCTATAGCATATGTGATATCCAACTCCTTCCCATTCCAAACATGAGACCCTTCCTATAGCAAGAATGTAATATCCAACTCCTTCCCATTCCAATCCTGAGACCATTCCTATAGCATGAGATGTGTTATCTCAATGCTTCTAATACCAAACCTGAGATCCTTCCTATGACATGAGATGTGATATACAATTTTCCCCATTCCAAACCTGAGAACCTTCCTACAGCATGAGATGTGATGTCTCAATGCTTCTAATACCAAACCTGAGATCTTTCCTATAACATGAGATGTAATATTCAACTCCTTCCCATTACAATCCTGAGACCATTCCTACAGCATGAGATATATCTCAATGCTTCTAATACCAAACCTGAGATCCTTCCTATGACATGAGATGTGATATCCAATCCCTCCCCATTCCAAACCTGAGAACCTTCCTACAGCATGCGATGTGATATCTCAATGCTTCTAATACCAAACCTGAGACCAGTCCTATAACATGAGATTGGATATCCAACACCTTCCCCTTCCAAACCTGAGACCCTTCCTATAGCATGAGATGTGATATCCAACTCCTTCCCATTCCAATCTTGAGACCCTTCTTATAGCATGAGATGTGATGTCTCAATGCTTATAACAAACCTGAGACTCTTCCTCTAACATGAGATGTGATATCCAACTCCTTCCCTTTCCAAACCTGAGAGCCTACCTATAGCACGAGATGTGATATCCAAGTCCTTCCCATTCCAATCCTTAGACCCTTCCTACAGCATGCAATATGATATCTCAATGATTCTAATAACAAACCTGAGACCCGTCCTATAACATGAGATGGGATATCCAACTCCTTCCCATTCCAATCCTGAGACACTTCCGATAGCAGAGATGTGATATCTCAATGCTTTTACCAAACCTGAGACCCTTCCTATAACATGAGATGTGATATCCAACTCCTTCCCGTTCCAAACCTGGGACCCTTCCTATAGCATATGTGATATCCAACTCCTTCCCATTCCAAACATGAGACCCTTCCTATAGCAAGAATGTAATATCCAACTCCTTCCCATTCCAATCCTGAGACCATTCCTATAGCATGAGATGTGTTATCTCAATGCTTCTAATACCAAACCTGAGATCCTTCCTATGACATGAGATGTGATATACAATTTTCCCCATTCCAAACCTGAGAACCTTCCTACAGCATGAGATGTGATGTCTCAATGCTTCTAATACCAAACCTGAGATCTTTCCTATAACATGAGATGTGATATCCAACTCCTTCCCATTCCAATCCTGAGACCATTCCTATAGCATGAGATGTGATATATCAATGCTTCTAATACCAAACCTGAGATCCTTCATATGACATTAGATGTGATATCCAAATCCTTCCCATTCCAATCCTGAGACCCTTCCTATAACATGAGAAGGGATATCCAACTCCTTCCCAATCCAATCCTGAGACCCTTCCGATAGCAGAGATGTGATATCTCAATGCTTATACCAAACCTGAGACCCTTCCTATGGCATGAGATGTGATATCCAAATACTTCCCATTCCAATCCTAAAACCCTTCCTATAGCATGAGATGTGATATCTCAATGTTTCTAATAAAAAACTTGAGACCCTTCCTATAGCAAGAGATGTGATATCCAAATCCTTCCCATTCCAATCCTGAGACCCTTCCTATAACATGAGATGTGATATCCAAATCCTTCCCCTTCCAAACCTGAGACTCTTCCTTTAGCATGAGATGTGATATCCAAATACTTCCCATTCCAATCCTAAAACGCTTCCTATAGCATGAGATGTGATATCTCAATGTTTCTAATAAAAAACTTGAGACCCTTTCTATAGCAAGAGATGTGATATCCAAATCCTTCCCATTCCAATCCTGAGACCCTTCCTATAACATGAGATGTGATATCCAACTCCTTCCCATTCCAACCTGAGACCCTTCTTATAGCATGAGAAGGGATATCCAACTCCTTCCCAATCCGATCCTGAGACCCTTCCGATAGCAGAGATGTGATATCTCAATGCTTATACCAAACCTGAGACCCTTCCTATGGCATGAGATGTGATATCCAACTCCTTGCCATTCAAATCCTGAGACCCTCCCTATAACAAGAGATGTCATATCCAACTCCTTCCCATTCCAAACCTGAGACCATTCCTTTAGCATGAGATGTGATATCCAAATCCTTCACATTCCAATCCGGAGACCCTTCCTATAACATGAGATGTGATATCCAACTCCTTCCCAATCCAATCCTGAGACCCTTCCGATAGCATGAGATGTGATATCTCAATGCTTCAAAATCCAAACATGAGAACCATCCTATAACATGAGATGTGAAATCCAAATCCTTCCCTTCCCAAACCTGAGACTCTTCCTATAGCATGAGATGTGATATCTCAATGCTTCTACCAAACCTGAAACCCTTCCTATAGCATGAGATGTGATATCCAACTCCTTCCCATTCTAATCCTGAGACACTTCCTATAGCATGAGATGTGATATCACAATGCTTCTAATAACAAACCTGAGACCCATTCTATACCATGAGATGTGATATCCAAATCCTTCCCCTTCCAAACCTGAGACCCTTCCTTTAGCATGAGATGTGATATCCAGCTCCTCCCATTCCAATCCTGAGACCCTTCTGATATCTCAATGCTTCTAATATCAAAACTGAGACCCTCCCTATAGCATGAGATGTGATATCTAAGTCCTTCCCATTCCAATCCTGAGACCCTTCTGATAGCAGAGATGTGATATTTCAATGCTTATACCAAACCTGAGACCCTTCCTATAGCATGAGATGTGATATCCAACTCCTTCCGATTCCAATCCTGAGACCCTTCCTATAGCATGAGATGTGATATCGCAATGCTTCTACCAAAACTGAGACCCTTCCTTTAGCATGAGATTTGATATCCAACTCCTTCCCATTCCAATCCTGAGACCCTTCCTATAGCATGAGATGTGATATCTCGATGCTTCTAATACCAAACCTGAGATCCTTCCGATAGCATGAGATGTGATATCTCAATGCTTCTAATACCAAACCTGAGATCCTTCTTATAACATGAGATGTGATATCCAAATCCTTCCCCTTCCAAACCTGAGACCCTCCCTTTAGCATGAGATATGATATTCAACTCCTTCCCATTCCAATCCTGATACCCTTCTGATAGCATGAGATGTGATATCTCAATGCCTCTAATACCAAACCTGAGATCCTACCTCTAACATGAAATGTGATATCCAACTCCTTCCCTTTCCAAACCTGAGAGCCTTCCTACAGCATGATATGTGATATCCAAGTCCTTCCCATTCCAATCCTGAGACCCTTCCTATAACATGAGATGTGATATCCAACTCTTTCCCATTCCAACCTGAGACCCTTCCTATAGCATGAGATGGGATATCCAACTCCTTCCAAATCCAATCCTGATACCCTTCCGATAGCATGAGATGTGATATCCCAATGCTTCTACAAAACCTGAGACACATACCATGGCATGATGTGATGTCAAACTCCCGTCCTATATCATGAGACTTGATATCTCAATGCTTCTAATACCAAGCCTGAGACCGGTCCAATAACATGAGATGTGATATCCAAATCCTTCCCCTTCCAAACCTTAGACCCTTCCTTTATCATGAGATGTGATATCCAAGCCCTTCCCATTCCATTCCTGAGACCCTTCCTATAGCATGAGATGTGATATCTCAATGCTTCTAATACCAAACCTGAGACCCTTCCTATAACATGAGATGTGATATCCAAGTCCTTCCCATTCCAATCCTGAGACCCTTCCTATAGCATGAGATGTGATATCTCAATGCTTCTAATACCAAACCTGAGACCCTTCCTATAACATGAATTGTGATAACCAAGTCCTTCCCATTCCAATCCTGAGACCCTTCCGATAGCAGAGATGTGATTTCTCAATGCTCATACCAAACCTGAGACCCTTCCGAAAGCATGAGATGTGATATCTCAATGCTTCTAATACCAAACCTGAGACCGGTCCTATAACATGAGATGTGATACACAAATCCTTCCCCTTCCAAACCTTAGACCCTTCCTATAGCATGAGATGTGATATCTCAATGCTTCTAATACCAAACCTGAGACCCTTCCTATAACGAGATGGGATATCCAACTCCTTCCCATTCCAATCCTGAGACCCTTCCGATAGCAGAGATGTGATATCTCAATGCTTATACCAAACCTGAGACCCTTCCTATGGCATGAGATGTCATATACAACTCCTTCCGATTCCAATCCTGAGACCCTTCCTATACCATGAGATGTGATATCTCAATGCTTCTAAAACCAAACATGAGAACCATCCTGTAACATGAGATGTGAAATCCAAATCATTCCCTTTCCAAACCTGAGACCCTTCCTATAGCATGAGATGTGATATCTCAATGCTTATACCAAACCTGAGACCCTTCCTATAGCATGAGATGTGATATCCAACTCCTTCCCATTCCAATCCTGAAACCCTTCCTATAGCATGAGATGTGATGTCTCAATCCTTCTAATACCAAACCTGAGATCCTTCCTATAACATGAGATGTGATATCCAACTCCTTCCATTCCAATCCTGAGACCCGTCCTATAGCATGAGATGTGATATCTCAATGCTTATACCAAACCTGAGACCCTTCCTATAGCATGAGATGTGATATCCAACTACTTCCCATTCCAATCCTGAGACCCTTCCTATAGCATGAGATGTGATATCCAACTCCTTCCCATTTCATTCCTGAGACCCTTCTGATAGCATGAGATGTGATATCTCAATGCCTCTAATACCAAACCTGAGATCCCACCTCTAACATGAAATGTGATATCCAACTCTTTCCCCTTCCAAACCTGAGAGACTTCGTATAGCATGAGATGTGATATCCAAGTCCTTCCCATTCCAATCCTGAGACCCTTCCTATAGCTTGAGATGTGATATCCAACTCCTTCCCATTCCAATTCTGAGACCCTTCCTATACCATGAGACTTGAAATCTCAATGCTTCTAATACCAAACCTGAGACCCGTCCTATAACATGAGATGTGATATCCAAATCCTTCCCCTTCCAAACCTTAGACCCTTCCTTTAACATGAGATGTGATATCCAACTCCTTCCCATTCCAATCCTGAGACCCTTCTTATAGCATGAGATGTGATATCTCAATGCTTCTAATACCAAACATGAGACCCTTTCTATAACATGAGATGGGAATATCCAACTCCTTCCCATTCCAATCCTGAGACCCTTCCGATAGCAGAGATGTGATATCTCAATGCTTATACCAAACCTGAGATCCTTCCTATAACATGAGATGTGATATCCACCTCCTTCCCATTCCAATCCTGAGTCACTTCCTATAGCATGAGATGTGATATCTCACTGCTTATACCAAACCTGAGACCCTTCCTATAGCATGAGATGTGATATCCAACTCCTTCCCATTCCAATCCTGAGACCCTTCCTATAGCATGAGATGTGATATCTCAATGCTTCTAATATCAAACTTGAGACCCTCCCTATAGCATGAGATGTGATATCCAAGTCCTTCCCATTCCAATCCTGAGACACTTCCTATAGCATGAGATGTGATATCTCAATGCTTCTGATACCAAACCTGAGACTCTTCCTATAACATGAGATGGGATATCCAACTCCTTCCCTTTCCAATCCTGAGACCCTTCCGATAGCAGAGATGTGATATCTCAATGCTTATACCAAACCTGAGACCCTTCCTATGGCATGAGATGTCATATACAACTCCTTCCCATTCCAATCCTGAGACCCTTCCTATAGCATGAGATGTGATATCTCAATGCTTCTAATATCAAACTTGAGACCCTCCCTATAGCATGAGATGTGATATCCAAGTCCTTCCCATTCCAATCCTGAGACCCTTCCTATAGCATGAGATGTGATATCTCAATGCCTCTAATACCAAACCTGAGATCCTTCCTCTAACATGAAATGTGATATCCAACTCCTTCTCTTTCCAAACCTGAGAGCCTACCTATAGCATGAGATGTGATATCCAAGTCCTTCCCATTCCAATCCTTAGACCCTTCCTATAGCATGCAATATGATATCTCAATGATTCTAATAACAAACCTGAGACCCGTCCTATAACATGAGATGGGATATCCAACTCCTTCCCATTCCAATCCTGAGACACTTCTGATAGCAGAGATGTGATATCTCAATGCTTATACCGAACCCGAGACCCTTCCTATAACATGAGATGTGATATCCAACTCCTTCCCATTCCAAAGCTGAGACCCTTCCTATAGCATATGTGATATCCAACTCCTTCCCATTCCAAACATGAGACCCTTCCTATAGCAAGAATGTAATATCCAACTCCTTCCCATTCCAATCCTGAGACCATTCCTACAGCATGAGATATATCTCAATGCTTCTAATACCAAACCTGAGATCCTTCCTATGACATGAGATGTGATATCCAATTCCTCCCCATTCCAAACCTGAGAACCTTCCTACAGCATGCGATGTGATATCTCAATGCTTCTAATTCCAAACCTGAGACCAGTCCTATAACATGAGATTGGATATCCAACTCCTTCCCCTTCCAAACCTGAGACCCTTCCTATAACATGAGATGGGATATCCAACTCCTTTCCTTTCCAATCCTGAGACCCTTCCGATAGCAGAGATGTGATATCTCAATGCTCATACCAAACCTGAGACCCTTCCTATGGCATGAGATGTCATATACAACTCCTTCCCATTCCAATCCTGAGACCCTTCCTATAGCTTGAGATGTGATATCTCAATGCTTATACCAAACCTGAGACCCTTCCTATAGCATGAGATGTGATATCCAACTCCTTCCCATTCCAATCCTGAGACCCTTCCTATAGCATGAGATGTGATGTCTCAATGCTTCTAATACCAAACCTGAGATCCTTCCTATAACATGAGATGTGATATCCAACTCCTTCCCATTCCAATCCTGAGACCCTTCCTATAGCATGAGATGTGATATCTCAATGCTTATACCAAACATGAGACCCTTCCTATAGCATGAGATGTGATATCCAACTCCTTCCCATTCCAATCCTGAGACCCTTCCTATAGCATGAGATGTGATATCTCAATGCCTCTAATACCAAACCTGAGATCCTTCCTCTAACATGAAATGTGATATCCAACTCCTTCTCTTTCCAAACCTGAGAGCCTACCTATAGCATGAGATGTGATATCCAAGTCCTTCCCATTCCAATCCTTAGACCCTTCCTACAGCATGCAATATGATATCTCAATGAGTCTAATAACAAACCTGAGACCAGTCCTATAACATGAGATTGGATATCCAACACCTTCCCCTTCCAAACCTGAGACCCTTCCTATAGCATGAGATGTGATATCCAACTCCTTCCCATTCCAATCTTGAGACCCTTCTTATAGCATGAGATGTGATGTCTCAATGCTTATACCAAACCTGAGACTCTTCCTCTAACATGAGATGTGATATCCAACTCCTTCCCTTTCCAAACCTGAGAGCCTACCTATAGCATGAGATGTGATATCCAAGTCCTTCCCATTCCAATCCTTAGACCCTTCCTACAGCATGCAATATGATATCTCAATGATTCTAATAACAAACCTGAGACCCGTCCTATAACATGAGATGGGATATCCAACTCCTTCCGATTCCAATCCTGAGACACTTCCGATAGCAGAGATGTGATATCTCAATGCTTTTACCAAACCTGAGACCCTTCCTATAACATGAGATGTGATATCCAACTCCTTCCCGTTCCAAACCTGAGACCTTTCCTTTAGCATGAGATGTGATATCAACTCCTTCCCATTCCAATCCTGAGACCATTCCTATAGCATGAGATGTGTTATCTCAATGCTTCTAATACCAAACCTGAGATCCTTCCTATGACATGAGATGTGATATACAATTCCTCCCCATTCCAAACCTGAGAACCTTCCTACAGCATGAGATGTGATGTCTCAATGCTTCTAATACCAAACCTGAGATCTTTCCTATAACATGAGATGTGATATCCAACTCCTTCCCATTCCAATCCTGAGACCATTCCTATAGCATGAGATGTGATATATCAATGCTTCTAATACCAAACCTGAGATCCTTCCTATGACATTAGATGTGATATCCAAATCCTTCCCATTCCAACCCTGAGACCCTTCCTATAACATGAGAAGGGATATCCAACTCCTTCCCAATCAAATCCTGAGACCCTTCCGATAGCAGAGATGTGATATCTCAATGCTTATACCAAACCTGAGACCCTTCCTATGGCATGAGATGTGATATCCAAATACTTCCCATTCCAATCCTAAAACCCTTCCTATAGCATGAGATGTGATATCTCAATGTTTCTAATAAAAAACTTGAGACCCTTCCTATAGCAAGAGATGTGATATCCAAATCCTCCCCATTCCAATCCTGAGACCCTTCCTATAACATGAGATGTGATATCCAAATCCTTCCCCTTCCAAACCTGAGACTCTTCCTTTAGCATGAGATGTGATATCCAAATACTTCCCATTCCAATCCTAAAACCCTTCCTATAGCATGAGATGTGATATCTCAATGTTTCTAATAAAAAACTTGAGACCCTTTCTATAGCAAGAGATGTGATATCCAAATCCTTCCCATTCCAATCCTGAGACCCTTCCTATAACATGAGATGTGATATCCAACTCCTTCCCATTCCAACCTGAGACCCTTCCTATAGCATGAGAAGGGATATCCAACTCCTTCCCAATCCGATCCTGAGACCCTTCCGATAGCAGAGATGTGATATCTCAATGCTTATACCAAACCTGAGACCCTTCCTATGGCATGAGATGTGATATCCAACTCCTTGCCATTCAAATCCTGAGACCCTCCCTATAACAAGAGATGTCATATCCAACTCCTTCCCATTCCAAACCTGAGACCATTCCTTTAGCATGAGATGTGATATCCAAATCCTTCACATTCCAATCCGGAGACCCTTCCTATAACATGAGATGTGATATCCAACTCCTTCCCAATCCAATCCTGAGACCCTTCCGATAGCATGAGATGTGATATCTCAATGCTTCAAAATCCAAACATGAGAACCATCCTATAACATGAGATGTGAAATCCAAATCCTTCCCTTCCCAAACCTGAGACTCTTCCTATAGCATGAGATGTGATATCTCAATGCTTCTACCAAACCTGAAACCCTTCCTATAGCATGAGATGTGATATCCAACTCCTTCCCATTCCAATCCTGAGACACTTCCTATAGCATGAGATGTGATATCACAATGCTTCTAATAACAAACCTGAGACCCATTCTATACCATGAGATGTGATATCCAAATCCTTCCCATTCCAATTCTGAGACCCTTCCTATACCATGAGACTTGAAATCTCAATGCTTCTAATACCAAACCTGAGACCCATCCTATAACATGAGATGTGATATCCAAATCCTTCCCCTTCCAAACCTTAGACCCTTCCTTTATCATGAGATGTGATATCCAACTCCTTCCCATTCCAATCCTGAGACCCTTCTTATAGCATGAGATGTGATATCTCAATGCTTCTAATACCAAGCCTGAGACCCTTCCTATAACATGAGATGTGATATCCAAGTCCTTCCCATTCCAATCCTGAGACCCTTCCTATAGCATGAGATGTGATATCTCAATGCTTCTAATACCAAACCTGAGACCCTTCCTATAACATGAATTGTGATATCCAAGTCCTTCCCCTTCCAAACCTGAGACCCTTCCTTTAGCATGAGATGTGATATCCAGCTCCTCCCATTCCAATCCTGAGACCCTTCTGATATCTCAATGCTTCTAATATCAAAACTGAGACCCTCCCTATAGCATGAGATGTGATATCTAAGTCCTTCCCATTCCAATCCTGAGACCCTTCCGATAGCAGAGATGTGATATTTCAATGCTTATACCAAACCTGAGACCCTTCCTATAGCATGAGATGTGATATCCAACTCCTTCCGATTCCAATCCTGAGACCCTTCCTATAGCATGAGATGTGATATCGCAATGCTTCTACCAAAACTGAGACCCTTCCTTTAGCATGAGATGTGATATCCAACTCCTTCCCATTCCAATCCTGAGACCCTTCCTATAGCATGAGATGTGATATCTCAATGCTTCTAATACCAAACCTGAGATCCTTCCGATAGCATGAGATGTGATATCTCAATGCTTCTAATACCAAACCTGAGATCCTTCCTATAACATGAGATGTGATATCCAAATCCTTCCCCTTCCAAACCTGAGACCCTCCCTTTAGCATGAGATATGATATCCAACTCCTTCCCATTCCAATCCTGATACCCTTCTGATAGCATGAGATGTGATATCTCAATGCCTCTAATACCAAACCTGAGATCCTACCTTTAACATGAAATGTGATATCCAACTCCTTCCCTTTCCAAACCTGAGAGCCTTCCTACAGCATGAGATGTGATATCCAAGTCCTTCCCGTTCCAAACCTGAGACCTTTCCTTTAGCATGAGATGTGATATCAACTCCTTCCCATTCCAATCCTGAGACCATTCCTATAGCATGAGATGTGTTATCTCAATGCTTCTAATACCAAACCTGAGATCCTTCCTATGACATGAGATGTGATATACAATTCCTCCCCATTCCAAACCTGAGAACCTTCCTACAGCATGAGATGTGATGTCTCAATGCTTCTAATACCAAACCTGAGATCTTTCCTATAACATGAGATGTGATATCCAACTCCTTCCCATTCCAATCCTGAGACCATTCCTATAGCATGAGATGTGATATATCAATGCTTCTAATACCAAACCTGAGATCCTTCCTATGACATTAGATGTGATATCCAAATCCTTCCCATTCCAACCCTGAGACCCTTCCTATAACATGAGAAGGGATATCCAACTCCTTCCCAATCAAATCCTGAGACCCTTCCGATAGCAGAGATGTGATATCTCAATGCTTATACCAAACCTGAGACCCTTCCTATGGCATGAGATGTGATATCCAAATACTTCCCATTCCAATCCTAAAACCCTTCCTATAGCATGAGATGTGATATCTCAATGTTTCTAATAAAAAACTTGAGACCCTTCCTATAGCAAGAGATGTGATATCCAAATCCTTCCCATTCCAATCCTGAGACCCTTCCTATAACATGAGATGTGATATCCAAATCCTTCCCCTTCCAAACCTGAGACTCTTCCTTTAGCATGAGATGTGATATCCAAATACTTCCCATTCCAATCCTAAAACCCTTCCTATAGCATGAGATGTGATATCTCAATGTTTCTAATAAAAAACTTGAGACCCTTTCTATAGCAAGAGATGTGATATCCAAATCCTTCCCATTCCAATCCTGAGACCCTTCCTATAACATGAGATGTGATATCCAACTCCTTCCCATTCCAACCTGAGACCCTTCCTATAGCATGAGAAGGGATATCCAACTCCTTCCCAATCCGATCCTGAGACCCTTCCGATAGCAGAGATGTGATATCTCAATGCTTATACCAAACCTGAGACCCTTCCTATGGCATGAGATGTGATATCCAACTCCTTGCCATTCAAATCCTGAGACCCTCCCTATAACAAGAGATGTCATATCCAACTCCTTCCCATTCCAAACCTGAGACCATTCCTTTAGCATGAGATGTGATATCCAAATCCTTCACATTCCAATCCGGAGACCCTTCCTATAACATGAGATGTGATATCCAACTCCTTCCCAATCCAATCCTGAGACCCTTCCGATAGCATGAGATGTGATATCTCAATGCTTCAAAATCCAAACATGAGAACCATCCTATAACATGAGATGTGAAATCCAAATCCTTCCCTTCCCAAACCTGAGACTCTTCCTATAGCATGAGATGTGATATCTCAATGCTTCTACCAAACCTGAAACCCTTCCTATAGCATGAGATGTGATATCCAACTCCTTCCCATTCCAATCCTGAGACACTTCCTATAGCATGAGATGTGATATCACAATGCTTCTAATAACAAACCTGAGACCCATTCTATACCATGAGATGTGATATCCAAATCCTTCCCATTCCAATTCTGAGACCCTTCCTATACCATGAGACTTGAAATCTCAATGCTTCTAATACCAAACCTGAGACCCATCCTATAACATGAGATGTGATATCCAAATCCTTCCCCTTCCAAACCTTAGACCCTTCCTTTATCATGAGATGTGATATCCAACTCCTTCCCATTCCAATCCTGAGACCCTTCTTATAGCATGAGATGTGATATCTCAATGCTTCTAATACCAAGCCTGAGACCCTTCCTATAACATGAGATGTGATATCCAAGTCCTTCCCATTCCAATCCTGAGACCCTTCCTATAGCATGAGATGTGATATCTCAATGCTTCTAATACCAAACCTGAGACCCTTCCTATAACATGAATTGTGATATCCAAGTCCTTCCCCTTCCAAACCTGAGACCCTTCCTTTAGCATGAGATGTGATATCCAGCTCCTCCCATTCCAATCCTGAGACCCTTCTGATATCTCAATGCTTCTAATATCAAAACTGAGACCCTCCCTATAGCATGAGATGTGATATCTAAGTCCTTCCCATTCCAATCCTGAGACCCTTCCGATAGCAGAGATGTGATATTTCAATGCTTATACCAAACCTGAGACCCTTCCTATAGCATGAGATGTGATATCCAACTCCTTCCGATTCCAATCCTGAGACCCTTCCTATAGCATGAGATGTGATATCGCAATGCTTCTACCAAAACTGAGACCCTTCCTTTAGCATGAGATGTGATATCCAACTCCTTCCCATTCCAATCCTGAGACCCTTCCTATAGCATGAGATGTGATATCTCAATGCTTCTAATACCAAACCTGAGATCCTTCCGATAGCATGAGATGTGATATCTCAATGCTTCTAATACCAAACCTGAGATCCTTCCTATAACATGAGATGTGATATCCAAATCCTTCCCCTTCCAAACCTGAGACCCTCCCTTTAGCATGAGATATGATATCCAACTCCTTCCCATTCCAATCCTGATACCCTTCTGATAGCATGAGATGTGATATCTCAATGCCTCTAATACCAAACCTGAGATCCTACCTTTAACATGAAATGTGATATCCAACTCCTTCCCTTTCCAAACCTGAGAGCCTTCCTACAGCATGAGATGTGATATCCAAGTCCTTCCCATTCCAATCCTGAGACCCTTCCTATAACATGAGATGTGATATCCAACTCTTTCCCATTCCAACCTGAGACCCTTCCTATAGCATGAGATGGGATATCCAACTCCTTCCAAATCCAATCCTGATACCCTTCTGATAGCATGAGATGTGATATCCCAATGCTTCTACAAAACCTGAGACACATACCATGGCATGATGTGATGTCAAACTCCCGTCCTATATCATGAGACTTGATATCTCAATGCTTCTAATACCAAGCCTGAGACCGGTCCAATAACATGAGATGTGATATCCAAATCCTTCCCCTTCCAAACCTTAGACCCTTCCTTTATCATGAGATGTGATATCCAAGTCCTTCCCATTCTATTCCTGAGACCCTTCCTATAGCATGAGATGTGATATCTCAATGCTTCTAATACCAAACCTGAGACCCTTCCTATAACATGAGATGTGATATCCAAGTCCTTCCCATTCCAATCCTGAGACCCTTCCTATAGCATGAGATGTGATATCTCAATGCTTCTAATACCAAACCTGAGACCCTTCCTATAACATGAATTGTGATATCCAAGTCCTTCCCATTCCAATCCTGAGACCCTTCCGATAGCAGAGATGTGATTTCTCAATGCTCATACCAAACCTGAGACCCTTCCGAAAGCATGAGATGTGATATCTCAATGCTTCTAATACCAAACCTGAGACCGATCCTATAACATGAGATGTGATACACAAATCCTTCCCCTTCCAAACCTTAGACCCTTCCTATAGCATGAGATGTGATATCTCAATGCTTCTAATACCAAACCTGAGACCCTTCCTATAACGAGATGGGATATCCAACTCCTTCCCATTCCAATCCTGAGACCCTTCCGATAGCAGAGATGTGATATCTCAATGCTTATACCAAACCTGAGACCCTTCCTATGGCATGAGATGTCATATACAACTCCTTCCGATTCCAATCCTGAGACCCTTCCTATACCATGAGATGTGATATCTCAATGCTTCTAAAACCAAACATGAGAACCATCCTATAACATGAGATCTGAAATCCAAATCATTCCCTTTCCAAACCTGAGACCCTTCCTATAGCATGAGATGTGATATCTCAATGCTTATACCAAACCTGAGACCCTTCCTATAGCATGAGATGTGATATCCAACTCCTTCCCATTCCAATCCTGAGACCCTTCCTATAGCATGAGATGTGATGTCTCAATCCTTCTAATACCAAACCTGAGATCCTTCCTATAACATGAGATGTGATATCCAACTCCTTCCATTCCAATCCTGAGACCCGTCCTATAGCATGAGATGTGATATCTCAATGCTTATACCAAACCTGAGACCCTTCCTATAGCATGAGATGTGATATCCAACTACTTCCCATTCCAATCCTGAGACCCTTCCTATAGCATGAGATGTGATATCCAACTCCTTCCCTTTCCAAACCTGAGAGCCTATCTATAGCATGAGATGTGATATCCAAATCCTTCCCCTTCCAAACCTGAGATCCTCCCTTTAGCATGAGATGTGATATCCAACTCCTTCCCATTTCATTCCTGAGACCCTTCTGATAGCATGAGATGTGATATCTCAATGCCTCTAATACCAAACCTGAGATCCTACCTCTAACATGAAATGTGATATCCAACTCATTCCCCTTCCAAACCTGAGAGACTTCCTATAGCATGAGATGTGATATCCAAGTCCTTCCCATTCCAATCCTGAGACCCTTCCTATAGCTTGAGATGTGATATCCAACTCCTTCCCATTCCAATTCTGAGACCCTTCCTATACCATGAGACTTGAAATCTCAATGCTTCTAATACCAAACCTGAGACCCATCCTATAACATGAGATGTGATATCCAAATCCTTCCCCTTCCAAACCTTAGACCCTTCCTTTATCATGAGATGTGATATCCAACTCCTTCCCATTCCAATCCTGAGACCCTTCTTATAGCATGAGATGTGATATCTCAATGCTTCTAATACCAAACATGAGACCCTTTCTATAACATGAGATGGGAATATCCAACTCCTTCCCATTCCAATCCTGAGACCCTTCCGATAGCAGAGATGTGATATCTCAATGCTTATACCAAACCTGAGATCCTTCCTATAACATGAGATGTGATATCCACCTCCTTCCCATTCCAATCCTGAGTCACTTCCTATAGCATGAGATGTGATATCTCACTGCTTATACCAAACCTGAGACCCTTCCTATAGCATGAGATGTGATATCCAACTCCTTCCCATTCCAATCCTGAGACCCTTCCTATAGCATGAGATGTGATATCTCAATGCTTCTAATATCAAACTTGAGACCCTCCCTATAGCATGAGATGTGATATCCAAGTCCTTCCCATTCCAATCCTGAGACACTTCCTATAGCATGAGATGTGATATCTCAATGCTTCTAATACCAAACCTGAGACTCTTCCTATAACATGAGATGGGATATCCAACTCCTTCCCTTTCCAATCCTGAGACCCTTCCGATAGCAGAGATGTGATATCTCAATGCTTATACCAAACCTGAGACCCTTCCTATGGCATGAGATGTCATATACAACTCCTTCCCATTCCAATCCTGAGACCCTTCCTATAGGATGAGATGTGATATCTCAATGCTTCTAATATCAAACTTGAGATCCTCCCTATAGCATGAGATGTGATATCCAAGTCCTTCCCATTCCAATCCTGAGACACTTCCTATAGCATGAGATGTGATATCTCAATGCTTCTAATACCAAACCTGAGACTCTTCCTATAACATGAGATGGGATATCCAACTCCTTCCCTTTCCAATCCTGAGACCCTTCCGATAGCAGAGATGTGATATCTCAATGCTTATACCAAACCTGAGACCCTTCCTATGGCATGAGATGTCATATACAACTCCTTCCCATTCCAATCCTGAGGCCCTTCCTATAGCTTGAGATGTGATGTCTCAATGCTTCTAATACCAAACCTGAGATCCTTCCTATAACATGAGATGTGATATCCAACTCCTTCCCATTCCAATCCTGAGACCCTTCCTATAGCATGAGATGTGATATCTCAATGCTTATACCAAACCTGAGAACCTTCCTATAGCATGAGATGTGATATCCAACTCCTTCCCATTCCAATCCTGAGACCCTTCCTATAGCATGAGATGTGATGTCTCAATGCTTCTAATACCAAACCTGAGATCCTTCCTATAACATGAGATGTGATATCCAACTCCTTCCCATTCCAATCCTGAGACCCTTCCTATAGCATGAGATGTGATATCTCAATGCTTATACCAAACCTGAGACCCTTCCTATAGCATGAGATGTGATATCCAACTCCTTCCCATTCCAATCCTGAGACCCTTCCTATAGCATGAGATGTGATATCTCAATGCCTCTAATACCAAACCTGATATCCTTCCTCTAACATGAAATGTGACATCCAACTCCTTCTCTTTCCAAACCTGAGAGCCTACCTATAGCATGAGATGTGATATCCAAGTCCTTCCCATTCCAATCCTTAGACACTTCCTACAGCATGCAATATGATATCTCAATGATTCTAATAACAAACCTGAGACCCGTCCTATAACATGAGATGGGATATCCAACTCCTTCCCATTCCAATCCTGAGACACTTCTGATAGCAGAGATGTGATATCTCAATGCTTATACCGAACCCGAGACCCTTCCTATAACATGAGATGTGATATCCAACTCCTTCCCATTCCAAAGCTGAGACCCTTCCTATAGCATATGTGATATCCAACTCCTTCCCATTCCAAACATGAGACCCTTCCTATAGCAAGAATGTAATATCCAACTCCTTCCCATTCCAATCCTGAGACCATTCCTACAGCATGAGATATATCTCAATGCTTCTAATACCAAACCTGAGATCCTTCCTATGACATGAGATGTGATATCCAATTCCTCCCCATTCCAAACCTGAGAACCTTCCTACAGCATGCGATGTGATATCTCAATGCTTCTAATACCAAACCTGAGACCAGTCCTATAACATGAGATTGGATATCCAACTCCTTCCCCTTCCAAACCTGAGACCCTTCCTATAGCATGAGATGTGATATCCAACTCCTTCCCATTCCAATCCTGAGACCCTTCCTATAGCATGAGATGTGATATCTCAATGCTTATACCAAACCTGAGACCCTTCCTAGAGCATGAGATGTGATATCCAACTCCTTCCCATTCCAATCTTGAGACCCTTCTTATAGCATGAGATGTGATGTCTCAATGCTTATACCAAACCTGAGACTCTTCCTATAACATGAGATGTGATATCCAACTCCTTCCCTTTCCAAACCTGAGAGCCTACCTATAGCATGAGATGTGATATCCAGGTCCTTCCCATTCCAATCCTTAGACCCTTCCTACAGCATGCAATATGATATCTCAATGATTCTAATAACAAACCTGAGACCCGTCCTATAACATGAGATGGGATATCCAACTCCTTCCCATTCCAATCCTGAGACACTTCCGATAGCAGAGTTGTGATATCTCAATGCTTATACCAAACCTGAGACCCTTCCTATAACATGAGATGTGATATCCAACTCCTTCCCGTTCCAAACCTGGGACCCTTCCTATAGCATATGTGATATCCAACTCCTTCCCATTCCAAACATGAGACCCTTCCTATAGCAAGAATGTAATATCCAACTCCTTCCCATTCCAATCCTGAGACCATTCCTATAGCATGAGATGTGATATCTCAATGCTTATAATACCAAACCTGAGATCCTTCCTATGACATGAGATGTGATATCCAATTCCTCCCCATTCCAAACCTGAGAACCTTCCTATAGCATGAGATGTGATATCTCAATGCTTATAATACCAATCCTGAGACCCTTCCTATAACATGAGATGTGATGTCTCAATGCTTCTAATACCAAACCTGAGATCTTTCCTATAACATGAGATGTGATATCCAACTCCTTCCCATTCCAATCCTGAGACCCTTCCTATAGCATGCGATGTGATATCTCATTGCTTCTAATACCAAACCTGAGACCAGTCCTATAACATGAGATTGAATATCCAACTCCTTCCCCTTCCAAACCTCAGACCCTTCCTATAGCATGAGATGTGATATCCAGCTTCTTCAAATTTCCAATCCTGAGACCCTTCCTATAACATGAGATGTGATGTCTCAATGCTTCTAATACCAAACCTGAGATCTTTCCTATAACATGAGATGTGATATCCAACTCCTTCCCATTCCAATCCTGAGACCCTTCCTTTAGCATGAGATGTGATATCTCAATGCTTATACCAAACCTGAGACCCTTCCTATAGCTTGAGATGTGATATCCAACTCCTTCCCATTCCAATCCTGAGACCCTTCCGATAGCATGAGATGTGATATCCCAAATGCTTCTACCAAACCTGAGACCCATACTATGACATGAGATTTGATATCAAACTCCTTCCCATTCCAATCCTGAGACCCTTCCTATAGCTTGAGATGTGATATCCAACTCCTTCCCATTCCAATTCTGAGACCCTTCCTATACCATGAGACTTGATATCTCAATGTTTCTAATACCAAACCTGAGACCCGTCCTATAACATGAGATGTGATATCCAAATCCTTCCCCTTCCAAACCTTAGACCCTTCCTTTATCATGAGATGTGATATCCAACTCCTTCCCATTCCAATCCTGAGACCCTTCCGATATCATGAGATTTGTTATCTCAATGCTTCTAATATCAAACTTGAGACCCTCCCTATAGCATGAGATGTGACATGCAAGTCCTCCCCATTCCAATCCTGAGACCCTTCCTATAGCATAAGATGTAATATCTCAATGCTTCTAATACCAAACCTGAGACCCTTCCTATAACATGAGATGGGATATCCAACTCCTTCCCATTCCAATCCTGAGACCCTTCCGATAGCAGAGATGTGATATCTCAATGCTTATACCAAACCTGAGACCCTTCCTATGGCCTGAGATGTCATATACAACTCCTTCCCATTCCAATCCTGAGACCCTTCCTATAGCATGAGATGTGATATCTCAATGCTTATACCAAATCTGAGACCCTTCCTATAGCATGAGATGTGACATCCAACTCCTTCCAATTCCAATCCTGAGACCCTTCCTATAGCATGAGATGTGATGTCTCAATGCTTCTAATACCAAACCTGAGATCCTTCCTATAACATGAGATGTGATATCCAACTCCTTCCCATTCCAATCCTGAGACCCTTATGATAGCATGAGATGTGATATCTCAATGCCTCTAATACCAAACCTGAGATCCTTCCGATAGCATGAGATGTGATATCTCAATGCTTCTAATACCAAACCTGAGATCATTCCTATGACATGAGATGTGATTTCCAAATCCTTCCCCTTCCAAACCTGAGACCCTCCCTTTTGCATGAAATGTGATATCCAACTCCTTCCCATTCCAATCCTGAGACCCTTCTGATAGCATGAGATGTGATATCTCAATGCCTCTAATACCAAACCTGAGATCCTACCTCTAACATGAAATGTGATATCCATCTCCTTCCCTTTCCAAACCTGAGACCCTGCCTATAGCATGAGATGTGATATCCAAGTCCTTCCCATTCCAATCCTGAGACCCTTCCTATAGCATGTGATATGATATCTCAATGCTTATACCAAACCTGAGACCCTTCCTATGGCATGAGATGTCACATACAACTCCTTCCCATTCCAATCCTGAGACCCTTCCTATAGCATGAGATGTGATATCTCAATGCTTATACCAAACCTGAGACCCTTCCTATAGCATGAGATGTGATATCCAACTTCTTCCCATTCCAATCCTGAGACCCTTCCGATAGTATGAGATGTGATGTCTCAATGCTTCTAATACCAAACCTGAGATCTTTCCTATAACATGAGATGTGATATCCAACTCCTTCCCATTCCAAACCTGAGATCCTTCCTTTAGCATGAGATGTGATATCCAACTCCTTCCCATTCCAATCCTGAGACCCTTCCTATAGCATGATATGTGATATCACAATGCTTCTAATACCAAACCTGAGATCCTTCCTATAACCTGAGATGTGTATCCAACTCCTCCCCATTCCAAACCTGAGACCCTTCCTATAGCATGAGATGTGATATCTTAATGCTTCTAAAACCAAACCTGAGAACCATCCAATAACATATGTGAAATCCAAATCCTTCCCTTTCCAAACCTGAGACCCTTCCGATAGCATGAGATGTGATATCTCAATGCTTCTAAAAACCAAACATCAGAACCATCCTATAACATGAGATGTGAAATCCAAATCCTTCCCTTTCCAAACCTGAGACCCTTCCTGTAGCTTGAGATGTGATATCAAACTCCTTCCCATTCCAATCCTGTGATAGCTTGAGATGTGATATCCAACTCCTTCCCATTCCAATCCTGAGACCCTTCCTATACCATGAGATGTGATATGTCAATGCTTCTAATACCAAACCTGAGACCCTCCCTATAGCATGAGATGTGATATCTAAGTCCTTCCCATTCCAATCCTGAGACCCTTCCTATAGCATGAGATGTGATATCTCAATGCTTCTATCAAACCTGAGTCCCTTCCTTTAGCATGAGATGTGATATCCAACTCCTTCCCATTCCAATCCTGAGGCCCTTCCTATAGCATGAGATGTGACATCTCAAAGCTTCTAATACCAAACCTGGGACCCGTCCTATAACATGAGATATGATATCCAATTCCTTCCCCTTCCAAACCTGAGACCCTTCCTTTAGCATGAGATGTGATATCCAAATCCTTCCCATTCCAATCCTGAAACCCTTCCTATAGCATGAGATGTGATATCTCAATGTTTCTAATAAAAAACCTGAGACCCTTCCTATAGCAAGAGATGTGACATCCAAATCTTTCCCATTCCAATCCTGAGATCCTTCCTATTGGATGAGATGTGATATCTCAATGCTTCTAATACCAAACCTGAGACCCTTCCTATAACATGAGATGGGATATCCAACTCCTTCCCATTCCAATCCTGAGACCCTTCCGATAGCAGAGATGTGATATCTCAATGCTTATACCAAACCTGAGACCCTTCCTATGGCCTGAGATGTCATATACAACTCCTTCCCATTCCAATCCTGAGACCCTTCCTATAGCATGAGATGTGATATCTCAATGCTTATACCAAATCTGAGACCCTTCCTATAGCATGAGATGTGACATCCAACTCCTTCCAATTCCAATCCTGAGACCCTTCCTATAGCATGAGATGTGATGTCTCAATGCTTCTAATACCAAACCTGAGATCCTTCCTATAACATGAGATGTGATATCCAACTCCTTCCCATTCCAATCCTGAGACCCTTATGATAGCATGAGATGTGATATCTCAATGCCTCTAATACCAAACCTGAGATCCTTCCGATAGCATGAGATGTGATATCTCAATGCTTCTAATACCAAACCTGAGATCATTCCTATGACATGAGATGTGATTTCCAAATCCTTCCCCTTCCAAACCTGAGACCCTCCCTTTTGCATGAAATGTGATATCCAACTCCTTCCCATTCCAATCCTGAGACCCTTCTGATAGCATGAGATGTGATATCTCAATGCCTCTAATACCAAACCTGAGATCCTACCTCTAACATGAAATGTGATATCCATCTCCTTCCCTTTCCAAACCTGAGACCCTGCCTATAGCATGAGATGTGATATCCAAGTCCTTCCCATTCCAATCCTGAGACCCTTCCTATAGCATGTGATATGATATCTCAATGCTTATACCAAACCTGAGACCCTTCCTATGGCATGAGATGTCACATACAACTCCTTCCCATTCCAATCCTGAGACCCTTCCTATAGCATGAGATGTGATATCTCAATGCTTATACCAAACCTGAGACCCTTCCTATAGCATGAGATGTGATATCCAACTTCTTCCCATTCCAATCCTGAGACCCTTCCGATAGTATGAGATGTGATGTCTCAATGCTTCTAATACCAAACCTGAGATCTTTCCTATAACATGAGATGTGATATCCAACTCCTTCCCATTCCAAACCTGAGATCCTTCCTTTAGCATGAGATGTGATATCCAACTCCTTCCCATTCCAATCCTGAGACCCTTCCTATAGCATGATATGTGATATCACAATGCTTCTAATACCAAACCTGAGATCCTTCCTATAACCTGAGATGTGTATCCAACTCCTCCCCATTCCAAACCTGAGACCCTTCCTATAGCATGAGATGTGATATCTTAATGCTTCTAAAACCAAACCTGAGAACCATCCAATAACATATGTGAAATCCAAATCCTTCCCTTTCCAAACCTGAGACCCTTCCGATAGCATGAGATGTGATATCTCAATGCTTCTAAAAACCAAACATCAGAACCATCCTATAACATGAGATGTGAAATCCAAATCCTTCCCTTTCCAAACCTGAGACCCTTCCTGTAGCTTGAGATGTGATATCAAACTCCTTCCCATTCCAATCCTGTGATAGCTTGAGATGTGATATCCAACTCCTTCCCATTCCAATCCTGAGACCCTTCCTATACCATGAGATGTGATATGTCAATGCTTCTAATACCAAACCTGAGACCCTCCCTATAGCATGAGATGTGATATCTAAGTCCTTCCCATTCCAATCCTGAGACCCTTCCTATAGCATGAGATGTGATATCTCAATGCTTCTATCAAACCTGAGTCCCTTCCTTTAGCATGAGATGTGATATCCAACTCCTTCCCATTCCAATCCTGAGGCCCTTCCTATAGCATGAGATGTGACATCTCAAAGCTTCTAATACCAAACCTGGGACCCGTCCTATAACATGAGATATGATATCCAATTCCTTCCCCTTCCAAACCTGAGACCCTTCCTTTAGCATGAGATGTGATATCCAAATCCTTCCCATTCCAATCCTGAAACCCTTCCTATAGCATGAGATGTGATATCTCAATGTTTCTAATAAAAAACCTGAGACCCTTCCTATAGCAAGAGATGTGATATCCAAATCCTTCCCATTCCAATCCTGAGACCCTTCCTATAACATGAGATGTGATATCCAACTCCTTCCCATTCCAACCTGGGACCCTTCCTATAGCATGAGAAGGGAT
The DNA here is from genome assembly GCF_040938575.1 of Ambystoma mexicanum. Classification (NCBI taxonomy): domain Eukaryota; kingdom Metazoa; phylum Chordata; class Amphibia; order Caudata; family Ambystomatidae; genus Ambystoma; species Ambystoma mexicanum. The sequence continues at coordinate 1,158,751,052 of NC_090934.1, forward strand.
ATCCAACTCCTTCCCATTCCAATCCTGAAACCCTTCCTATAGCATGAGATGTGATATCTCAATGTTTCTATTAAAAAACCTGAGACCCTTCCTATAGCAAGAGATGTGACATTCAAATCCTTCCCATTCCAATCCTGAGATCCTTCCTATTGGATGAGATGTGATATCCAACTCCTTCCCATTCCAATCCTGAGACCCTTCCTATACCATGAGATGTGATATCTCAATGCTTCTACCAAAACTGAGACCCTTCCTTTAGCATGAGATGTGATATCCAACTCCTTCCCATTCCAATCCTGAGACCCTTCCTATAGCATGAGATGTGATATCTAAGTCCTTCCCATTCCAATCCTGAGACCCTTCCTATAGCATGAGATGTGATATCTCAATGCTTCTATCAAACCTGAGTCCCTTCCTTTAGCATGAGATGTGATATCTAAGTCCTTCCCATTCCAATCCTGAGACCCTTCCTATAGCATGAGATGTGATATCTCAATGCTTCTATCAAACCTGAGTCCCTTCCTTTAGCATGAGATGTGATATCCAACTCCTTCCCATTCCAATCCTGAGGCCCTTCCTATAGCATGAGATGTGACATCTCAAAGCTTCTAATACCAAACCTGGGACCCGTCCTATAACATGAGATATGATATCCAATTCCTTCCCCTTCCAAACCTGAGACCCTTCCTTTAGCATGAGATGTGATATCCAAATCCTTCCCATTCCAATCCTGAAACCCTTCCTATAGCATGAGATGTGATATCTCAATGTTTCTAATAAAAAACCTGAGACCCTTCCTATAGCAAGAGATGTGATATCCAAATCCTTCCCATTCCAATCCTGAGACCCTTCCTATAACATGAGATGTGATATCCAACTCCTTCCCATTCCAACCTGAGACCCTTCCTATAGCATGAGAAGGGATATCCAACTCCTTCCCATTCCAATCCTGAAACCCTTCCTATAGCATGAGATGTGATATCTCAATGTTTCTATTAAAAAACCTGAGACCCTTCCTATAGCAAGAGATGTGACATTCAAATCCTTCCCATTCCAATCCTGAGATCCTTCCTATTGGATGAGATGTGATATCCAACTCCTTCCCATTCCAATCCTGAGACCCTTCCTATACCATGAGATGTGATATCTCAATGCTTCTACCAAAACTGAGACCCTTCCTTTAGCATGAGATGTGATATCCAACTCCTTCCCATTCCAATCCTGAGACCCTTCCTATAGCATGAGATGTGATATCTCAATGCCTCTAATACCAAACCTGAGATTCTTCCTATAACATGAGATGTGATATCTCAATGCTTCTAATACCAAACCTGAGACCCTCCCTTTAGCATGAGATGTGATATCCGACTCCTTCCCATTCCAATCCTGAGACCCTTCAGATAGCATGAGATGTGATATCTCAATGCCTCTAATACCAAACCTGAGATTCTTCCGATAACATGAGATGTGATATCTCAATGCTTCTAATACCAAACCTGAGACCCTCCCTTTAGCATGAGAAGTGATATCCGACTCCTTCCCATTCCAATCCTGAGACCCTTCTGATAGCATGAGATGTGATATCTCAATGCCTATAATACCAAACCTGAGATCCTTCCGATAGCATGAGATATGATATCTCAATGCTTCTAATACCAAACCTGAGATCCTTCCTATAACATGAGATGTGATATCCAAATCCTTCCCCTTCCAAACCTGAGACCCTTCCTATATCATGAGATGTGATATCTCAATGCTTCTAATATCAAGCTTGAGACCCTCCCTATAGCATGAGATGTGATATCCAAGTCCTTCCCATTCCAATCCTGAGACCCTTCCTATAGCATGAGATGTGATATCTCAATGCTTCTAATACCAAACATGAGACCCTTTCTATAACATGAGATGGGAATATCCAACTCCTTCCCATTCCAATCCTGAGACCCTTCCGATAGCAGAGATGTGATATCTCAATGCTTATACCAAACCTGAGATCCTTCCTATAACATGAGATGTGATATCCAACTCCTTCCCATTCCAATCCTGAGACACTTCCTATAGCATGAGAAGTGACATCTCACTGCTTATACCAAACCTGAGACCCTTCCTATAGCATGAGATGTGATATTCAACTCCTTCCCATTCCAATCCTGAGACCCTTCCTATGGCATGAAATGTGATAGCTCAATGCATCTAATATCAAACTTGAGACCCTCCCTATAGCATGAGATGTGATATCCAAGTCCTTCCCATTCCAATCCTGAGACACTTCCTATAGCATGAGATGTGATATCTCAATGCTTCTAATACCAAACCTGAGACTCTTCCTATAACATGAGATGGGATATCCAACTCCTTCCCTTTCCAATCCTGAGACCCTTCCGATAGCAGAGATGTGATATCTCAATGCTTATACCAAACCTGAGACCCTTCTTATGGCATGAGATGTCATATACAACTCCTTCCCATTCCAATCCTGAGACCCTTCCTATAGCTTGAGATGTGATATCTCAATGCTTATACCAAACCTGAGACCCTTCCTATAGCATGAGATGTGATATCCAACTCCTTCCCATTCCAATCCTGAGACCCTTCCTATAGCATGAGATGTGATGTCTCAATGCTTCTAATACCAAACCTGAGATCCTTCCTATAACATGAGATGTGATATCCAACTCCTTCCCATTCCAATCCTGAGACCCTTCCTATAGCATGAGATGTGATATCTCAATGCTTATACCAAACCTGAGACCCTTCCTATAGCATGAGATGTGATATCCAACTCCTTCCCATTCCAACCCTGAGACCCTTCGTATAGCATGAGATGTGATATCTCAATGCCTCTAATACCAAACCTGAGATCCTTCCTCTAACATGAAATGTGATATCCAAGTCCTTCCCATTCCAATCCTTAGACCCTTCCTACAGCATGCAATATGATATCTCAATGATTCTAATAACAAACCTGAGACCCATCCTATAACATGAGATGGGATATCCAACTCCTTCCCATTCCAATCCTGAGACACTTCTGATAGCAGAGATGTGATATCTCAATGCTTATACCAAACCTGAGACCCTTCCTATAACATGAGATGTGATATCCAACTCCTTCCCGTTCCAAAGATGAGACCCTTCCTATAGCATATGTGATATCCAACTCCTTCCCATTCCAAACATGAGACCCTTCCTATAGCAAGAATGTAATATCCAACTCCTTCCCATTCCAATCCTGAGGCCATTCCTATAGCATGAGATATGATATCTCAATGCTTCTAATACCAAACCTGAGATCCTTCCTATGACATGAGATGTGATATCCAATTCCTCCCCATTCCAAACCTGAGAACCTTCCTACAGCATGCAATGTGATATCTCAATGCTTCTAATACCAAACCTGAGACCAGTCCTATAACATGAGATTGGATATCCAACTCCTTCCCCTTCCAAACCTGAGACCCTTCCTATAGCATGAGATGTGATATCCAAGTCCTTCCCATTCCAATCCTTAGACCCTTCCTACAGCATGCAATATGATATCTCAATGATTCTAATAACAAACCTGAGACCCGTCCTATAACATGAGATGGGATATCCAGCTCCTTCCCATTCCAATCCTGAGACACTTCCGATAGCAGAGATGTGATATCTCAATGCTTATACCAAACTTGAGACCCTTCCTATAACATGAGATGTGATATCCAACTCCTTCCCGTTCCAAACCTGGGACCCTTCCTATAGCATATGTGATATCCAACTCCTTCCCATTCCAAACATGAGACCCTTCCTATAGCAAGAATGTAATATCCAACTCCTTCCCATTCCAATCCTGAGACCATTCCTATAGCATGAGATGTGTTATCTCAATGCTTCTAATACCAAACCTGAGATCCTTCCTATGACATGAGATGTGATATACAATTCCTCCCCATTCCAAACCTGAGAACCTTCCTACAGCATGCGATGTGATATCTCAATGCTTCTAATAACCAACCTGAGACCAGTCCTATAACATGAGATTGGATATCCAACTCCTTCCCCTTCCAAACCTGAGACCCTTCCTATAGCATGAGATGTGATATCCAGCTTCTTCCCATTCCAATCCTGAGACCCTTCCTATAACATGAGATGTGATGTCTCAATGCTTCTAATACCAAACCTGAGATCTTTCCTATAACATGAGATGTGATATCCAACTCCTTCCCATTCCAATCCTGAGACCCTTCCTATAGCATGAGATGTGATATCTCAATGCTTATACCAAACCTGAGACCCTTCCTATAGCTTGAGATGTGATATCCAACTCCTTCCCATTCCAATCCTGAGACCCTTTCGATAGCATGAGATGTGATATCCCAAATGCTTCTACCAAACCTGAGACCCATACTATGGCATGAGATGTGATATCAAACTCCTTCCCATTCCAATCCTGAGACCCTTCCTATAGCTTGAGATGTGATATCCAACTCCTTCCCATTCCAATTCTGAGACCCTTCCTATACCATGAGACTTGATATCTCAATGTTTCTAATACCAAACATGAGACCCGTCCTATAACATGAGATGTGATATCCAAATCCTTCCCCTTCCAAACCTTAGACCCTTCCTTTATCATGAGATGTGATATCCAACTCCTTCCCATTCCAATCCTGAGACCCTTCCTATAGCATGAGATGTGATATCTCAATGCTTATACCAAACCTGAGACCCTTCCTATAGCTTGAGATGTGATATCCAACTCCTTCCCATTCCAATCCTGAGACCCTTTCGATAGCATGAGATGTGATATCCCAAATGCTTCTACCAAACCTGAGACCCATACTATGGCATGAGATGTGATATCAAACTCCTTCCCATTCCAATCCTGAGACCCTTCCTATAGCTTGAGATGTGATATCCAACTCCTTCCCATTCCAATTCTGAGACCCTTCCTATACCATGAGACTTGATATCTCAATGTTTCTAATACCAAACATGAGACCCGTCCTATAACATGAGATGTGATATCCAAATCCTTCCCCTTCCAAACCTTAGACCCTTCCTTTATCATGAGATGTGATATCCAACTCCTTCCCATTCCAATCCTGAGACCCTTCCGATATCATGAGATTTGTTATCTCAATGCTTCTAATATCAAACTTGAGACCCTCCCTATAGCATGAGATGTGACATCCAAGTCCTCCCCATTCCAATCCTGAAACCCTTCCTATAGCATGAGATGTGATATCTCAATGTTTCTAATAAAAAACCTGAGACCCTTCCTATAGCAAGAGATGTGATATCCAAATCCTTCCCATTCCAATCCTGAGACCCTTCCTATAACATGAGATGTGATATCCAACTCCTTCCCATTCCAACCTGAGACCCTTCCTATAGCATGAGAAGGGATATCCAACTCCTTCCCATTCCAATCCTGAAACCCTTCCTATAGCATGAGATGTGATATCTCAATGTTTCTATTAAAAAACCTGAGACCCTTCCTATAGCAAGAGATGTGACATCCAAATCCTTCCCATTCCAATCCTGAGATCCTTCCTATTGGATGAGATGTGATATCCAACTCCTTCCCATTCCAATCCTGAGACCCTTCCTATACCATGAGATGTGATATCTCAATGCTTCTACCAAAACTGAGACCCTTCCTTTAGCATGAGATGTGATATCCAACTCCTTCCCATTCCAATCCTGAGACCCTTCCTATAGCATGAGATGTGATATCTCAATGTCTCTAATACCAAACCTGAGATTCTTCCTATAACATGAGATGTGATATCTCAATGCTTCTAATACCAAACCTGAGACCCTCCCTTTAGCATGAGATGTGATATCCGACTCCTTCCCATTCCAATCCTGAGACCCTTCAGATAGCATGAGATGTGATATCTCAATGCCTCTAATACCAAACCTGAGATTCTTCCGATAACATGAGATGTGATATCTCAATGCTTCTAATACCAAACCTGAGACCCTCCCTTTAGCATGAGAAGTGATATCCGACTCCTTCCCATTCCAATCCTGAGACCCTTCTGATAGCATGAGATGTGATATCTCAATGCCTATAATACCAAACCTGAGATCCTTCCGATAGCATGAGATATGATATCTCAATGCTTCTAATACCAAACCTGAGATCCTTCCTATAACATGAGATGTGATATCCAAATCCTTCCCCTTCCAAACCTGAGACCCTTCCGATATCATGAGATGTGATATCTCAATGCTTCTAATATCAAACTTGAGACCCTCCCTATAGCATGAGATGTGATATCCAAGTCCTTCCCATTCCAATCCTGAGACCCTTCCTATAACATGAGATGGGATATCCAACTCCTTCCCATTCCAATCCTGAGACACTTCTGATAGCAGAGATGTGATATCTCAATGCTTATACCAAACCTGAGACCCTTCCTATAACATGAGATGTGATATCCAACTCCTTCCCGTTCCAAAGATGAGACCCTTCCTATAGCATATGTGATATCCAACTCCTTCCCATTCCAAACATGAGACCCTTCCTATAGCAAGAATGTAATATCCAACTCCTTCCCATTCCAATCCTGAGGCCATTCCTATAGCATGAGATATGATATCTCAATGCTTCTAATACCAAACCTGAGATCCTTCCTATGACATGAGATGTGATATCCAATTCCTCCCCATTCCAAACCTGAGAACCTTCCTACAGCATGCAATGTGATATCTCAATGCTTCTAATACCAAACCTGAGACCAGTCCTATAACATGAGATTGGATATCCAACTCCTTCCCCTTCCAAACCTGAGACCCTTCCTATAGCATGAGATGTGATATCCAAGTCCTTCCCATTCCAATCCTTAGACCCTTCCTACAGCATGCAATATGATATCTCAATGATTCTAATAACAAACCTGAGACCCGTCCTATAACATGAGATGGGATATCCAGCTCCTTCCCATTCCAATCCTGAGACACTTCCGATAGCAGAGATGTGATATCTCAATGCTTATACCAAACTTGAGACCCTTCCTATAACATGAGATGTGATATCCAACTCCTTCCCGTTCCAAACCTGGGACCCTTCCTATAGCATATGTGATATCCAACTCCTTCCCATTCCAAACATGAGACCCTTCCTATAGCAAGAATGTAAAATCCAACTCCTTCCCATTCCAATCCTGAGACCATTCCTATAGCATGAGATGTGTTATCTCAATGCTTCTAATACCAAACCTGAGATCCTTCCTATGACATGAGATGTGATATACAATTCCTCCCCATTCCAAACCTGAGAACCTTCCTACAGCATGCGATGTGATATCTCAATGCTTCTAATAACCAACCTGAGACCAGTCCTATAAAATGAGATTGGATATCCAACTCCTTCCCCTTCCAAACCTGAGACCCTTCCTATAGCATGAGATGTGATATCCAGCTTCTTCCCATTCCAATCCTGAGACCCTTCCTATAACATGAGATGTGATGTCTCAATGCTTCTAATACCAAACCTGAGATCTTTCCTATAACATGAGATGTGATATCCAACTCCTTCCCATTCCAATCCTGAGACCCTTCCTATAGCATGAGATGTGATATCTCAATGCTTATACCAAACCTGAGACCCTTCCTATAGCTTGAGATGTGATATCCAACTCCTTCCCATTCCAATCCTGAGACCCTTTCGATAGCATGAGATGTGATATCCCAAATGCTTCTACCAAACCTGAGACCCATACTATGGCATGAGATGTGATATCAAACTCCTTCCCATTCCAATCCTGAGACCCTTCCTATAGCTTGAGATGTGATATCCAACTCCTTCCCATTCCAATTCTGAGACCCTTCCTATACCATGAGACTTGATATCTCAATGTTTCTAATACCAAACATGAGACCCGTCCTATAACATGAGATGTGATATCCAAATCCTTCCCCTTCCAAACCTTAGACCCTTCCTTTATCATGAGATGTGATATCCAACTCCTTCCCATTCCAATCCTGAGACCCTTCCGATATCATGAGATTTGTTATCTCAATGCTTCTAATATCAAACTTGAGACCCTCCCTATAGCATGAGATGTGACATCCAAGTCCTCCCCATTCCAATCCTGAAACCCTTCCTATAGCATGAGATGTGATATCTCAATGTTTCTAATAAAAAACCTGAGACCCTTCCTATAGCAAGAGATGTGATATCCAAATCCTTCCCATTCCAATCCTGAGACCCTTCCTATAACATGAGATGTGATATCCAACTCCTTCCCATTCCAACCTGAGACCCTTCCTATAGCATGAGAAGGGATATCCAACTCCTTCCCATTCCAATCCTGAAACCCTTCCTATAGCATGAGATGTGATATCTCAATGTTTCTATTAAAAAACCTGAGACCCTTCCTATAGCAAGAGATGTGACATCCAAATCCTTCCCATTCCAATCCTGAGATCCTTCCTATTGGATGAGATGTGATATCCAACTCCTTCCCATTCCAATCCTGAGACCCTTCCTATACCATGAGATGTGATATCTCAATGCTTCTACCAAAACTGAGACCCTTCCTTTAGCATGAGATGTGATATCCAACTCCTTCCCATTCCAATCCTGAGACCCTTCCTATAGCATGAGATGTGATATCTCAATGTCTCTAATACCAAACCTGAGATTCTTCCTATAACATGAGATGTGATATCTCAATGCTTCTAATACCAAACCTGAGACCCTCCCTTTAGCATGAGATGTGATATCCGACTCCTTCCCATTCCAATCCTGAGACCCTTCAGATAGCATGAGATGTGATATCTCAATGCCTCTAATACCAAACCTGAGATTCTTCCGATAACATGAGATGTGATATCTCAATGCTTCTAATACCAAACCTGAGACCCTCCCTTTAGCATGAGAAGTGATATCCGACTCCTTCCCATTCCAATCCTGAGACCCTTCTGATAGCATGAGATGTGATATCTCAATGCCTATAATACCAAACCTGAGATCCTTCCGATAGCATGAGATATGATATCTCAATGCTTCTAATACCAAACCTGAGATCCTTCCTATAACATGAGATGTGATATCCAAATCCTTCCCCTTCCAAACCTGAGACCCTTCCGATATCATGAGATGTGATATCTCAATGCTTCTAATATCAAACTTGAGACCCTCCCTATAGCATGAGATGTGATATCCAAGTCCTTCCCATTCCAATCCTGAGACCCTTCCTATAGCATGAGATGTGATATCTCAATGCTTCTAATACCAAACATGAGACCCTTTCTATAACATGAGATGGGAATATCCAACTCCTTCCCATTCCAATCCTGAGACCCTTCCGATAGCAGAGATGTGATATCTCAATGCTTATACCAAACCTGAGATCCTTCCTATAACATGAGATGTGATATCCAACTCCTTCCCATTCCAATCCTGAGACACTTCCTATAGCATGAGAAGTGACATCTCACTGCTTATACCAAACCTGAGACCCTTCCTATAGCATGAGATGTGATATTCAACTCCTTCCCATTCCAATCCTGAGACCCTTCCTATGGCATGAAATGTGATAGCTCAATGCATCTAATATCAAACTTGAGACCCTCCCTATAGCATGAGATGTGATATCCAAGTCCTTCCCATTCCAATCCTGAGACACTTCCTATAGCATGAGATGTGATATCTCAATGCTTCTAATACCAAACCTGAGACTCTTCCTATAACATGAGATGGGATATCCAACTCCTTCCCTTTCCAATCCTGAGACCCTTCCGATAGCAGAGATGTGATATCTCAATGCTTATACCAAACCTGAGACCCTTCTTATGGCATGAGATGTCATATACAACTCCTTCCCATTCCAATCCTGAGACCCTTCCTATAGCTTGAGATGTGATATCTCAATGCTTATACCAAACCTGAGACCCTTCCTATAGCATGAGATGTGATATCCAACTCCTTCCCATTCCAATCCTGAGACCCTTCCTATAGCATGAGATGTGATATCTCAATGCTTATACCAAACCTGAGACCCTTCCTATAGCATGAGATGTGATATCCAACTCCTTCCCATTCCAACCCTGAGACCCTTCGTATAGCATGAGATGTGATATCTCAATGCCTCTAATACCAAACCTGAGATCCTTCCTCTAACATGAAATGTGATATCCAAGTCCTTCCCATTCCAATCCTTAGACCCTTCCTACAGCATGCAATATGATATCTCAATGATTCTAATAACAAACCTGAGACCCATCCTATAACATGAGATGGGATATCCAACTCCTTCCCATTCCAATCCTGAGACACTTCTGATAGCAGAGATGTGATATCTCAATGCTTATACCAAACCTGAGACCCTTCCTATAACATGAGATGTGATATCCAACTCCTTCCCGTTCCAAAGATGAGACCCTTCCTATAGCATATGTGATATCCAACTCCTTCCCATTCCAAACATGAGACCCTTCCTATAGCAAGAATGTAATATCCAACTCCTTCCCATTCCAATCCTGAGACCATTCCTATAGCATGAGATATGATATCTCAATGCTTCTAATACCAAACCTGAGATCCTTCCTATGACATGAGATGTGATATCCAATTCCTCCCCATTCCAAACCTGAGAACCTTCCTACAGCATGCAATGTGATATCTCAATGCTTCTAATACCAAACCTGAGACCAGTCCTATAACATGAGATTGGATATCCAACTCCTTCCCCTTCCAAACCTGAGACCCTTCCTATAGCATGAGATGTGATATCCAAGTCCTTCCCATTCCAATCCTTAGACCCTTCCTACAGCATGCAATATGATATCTCAATGATTCTAATAACAAACCTGAGACCCGTCCTATAACATGAGATGGGATATCCAGCTCCTTCCCATTCCAATCCTGAGACACTTCCGATAGCAGAGATGTGATATCTCAATGCTTATACCAAACTTGAGACCCTTCCTATAACATGAGATGTGATATCCAACTCCTTCCCGTTCCAAACCTGGGACCCTTCCTATAGCATATGTGATATCCAACTCCTTCCCATTCCAAACATGAGACCCTTCCTATAGCAAGAATGTAATATCCAACTCCTTCCCATTCCAATCCTGAGACCATTCCTATAGCATGAGATGTGATATCCAGCTCCTTCCCATTCCAATCCTGAGACACTTCCGATAGCAGAGATGTGATATCTCAATGCTTCTAATACCAAACCTGAGATCCTTCCTATAACATGAGATGTGATATCCAAATCCTTCCCCTTCCAAACCTGAGACCCTCCCTTTAGCATGAGATGTGATATCCAACTTCTTCCCATTCCAATCCTGAGACCCTTCCTATAGCAAGAATGTAATATCTCAATGCCTCTAATACCAAACCTGAGATCCTTCCTATAACATGAGATGTGATATCCAAATCCTTCCCCTTCCAAACCTGAGACCCTCCCTTTAGCATGAGATGTGATATCCAACTCCTTCCCATTCCAATCCTGAGACCCTTCCGATAGCAGAGATGTGATATCTCAATGCTTATACCAAACCTGAGACCCTTCCTATGGCATGAGATGTCAAATACAACTCCTTCCGATTCCAATGCTGAGACCCTTGAGATGGGATATCTCAATGCTTATACAAAACCTGAGACTCTTCCTATAGCATGAGATGTGGTATCCAACTCCTTCCGATTCCAATCTTGAGACCCTTCCTATAGCATGAGATGTGATATCTCAATGCTTCTAATACCAAACCTGAGACCCGTCCTATAACATGAGATGTGAGATCCAAATCCTTCCCCTCCCAAACCTGAGACCTTTCCTTTAGCATATGTGATATCCAACTACTTCCCATTCCAATCCTGAGACCCTTCCGATAGCATGAGATGTGATATCCAACTCCTTCCAATTCCAATACTGAGACCCTTCCAATAGCATATGTGATATCTCAATGCTTCTAATATCAAACCCGAGAACCTCCCTATAGCATGAGAGGTGATATCCAACTCCTTCCAATTCCAATACTGAGACCCTTCCAATAGCATGTGTGATATCTCAATGCTTCTAATATCAAAACTGAGACCCTCCCTATAGCCATGAGATGTGATATCCAACTCCTTCCCATTCCAATTGAGACCATTCCTATAACATGAGATGTGATATCTCTATGCTTCTAATACCAAACCTGAGCCCCTTCCCGTAGCATATGTGATATCCAACTCCTTCCCATTCCAAACTTGTGACCCTTCCTGTAGCATGAAATGTGATTTCTCATCCCTTCCAATACCAAACCCGAGACCATTCCCACAGCCTGAGATTTGAAATCTCATTTCTTCCTATACCAAACCCGAGACCCTTCCGATAGGATGAGATTTACTATCTCACTCCTTAAAATACCAAATTTGAGTCCCTTCCTAAAGGATGTGATTTGATATCTCAGTGCTTCTAATACCAAACCTGAGACCCTCCCTATAACGAGATGTCATATCCAACTCCTTCCCATTCCAATCCTGAAACTCTTCCTATAGCATGACATGTGATATCGAACTTCCCATTCCAAACCTGAGACTCACACCTCCCCGTCTAACCTTCTCACCACTCCTAGCTCCCGGATTGATCATGCACTCCTGCTGTCTCTTCTCTCCCTTCTTCTGCTTCCTTTCCTCTCTCCGTCCTCATCTGCCCTAGGTCAGGCTCCTTCTACACCTCAGCAGGGATTACTGATTTGTACCCCTCCCCACTCTCAACTCTCACTCAGTTTCAAACACTATTCTGACATCTGCCATTTCCTGGAAGAACCCGACCTTGATGTCCTTGGTCTAAACGAGACATGGTTGACGGCCAGCGCTGTCTCGACCTTTGACACTGTCCTCCCTGATGACAAGTTCCTCTCCATGCCCAGATCCAACCCTTCTTGAGGGGAGTATCCTTGATTCCTGTAGTAAATAGCTTTCCTTTGCAGGCCGACTCCTCTCACGAATGCCTTGTCTGCATGCATTCTCTCTTTCCTGCCCATTCACTCACCGTGGCTATTTGCCTAATCCCTTCCTCTCTCAGTGGATGGACTTCTCCATCCTAGCCTCCTACCACTCAACTCCGCCTACTTGGAGAATTCAACATGAACCTGTATGCTTCCTGACCTGGACTTTTACGAGATCTGCAACTCTACATGTCGCTGGCCCTCCAAACTGCAGGGAATACTCAGGATTTTCTGATCTCAGACCTCCCCCTCTGTAACCCTCTCAACAATCCTCTCCCGTGGTGATCAAGTTCTCATCTCCAAAGAAGGCTAACTACCAGCTGTTCCTCCTCAGTGGAGTTCTCCCTTTCTGTCCCTGCTCCCTGCACCGTTTCGCGTTGCAAACACTCGCTTCCCAGCTCTCTGGTTTAGACGCGTGTTCCCTGCATTCTCTCCTCTTCCCGCTGCCTTCAAATCAACAAATGAGCTTCAAAAGATACACGTTGCTCAGAATGCTTTATAACACCCATCATTCAAGATATAGCTGTAACCTGCTAGACGTATTGAAAAGTGCTAAAAACTAGCAAAAATAGCTAGAAAATGTTCTTTCCTCGCGTTTTGGTAAATGCGAATTCTTGTGGATTCCCATTTTGTACTCTGTTCGTGCATTTGTTCAGTCGAATCCTGATGTTTTTAACCACTCGTCACCCATACAAGGGGAGGGGGGGATCAAAATCTACTGTTCACAGGCTGAATGTATACTGCTGAAATCTTCAATGCATTATCGGGTAAACCGACTGTTCTGGAAAGTGTATTTGCCATCTGTTATTCCAGTCACCATGTTTTCATCGTCCCTTCTTGTTTCAAGGCTGCACTCCCGTGGTGATCACGTTCTCTTCCCCAAAGAAGGCTAACTAACAGCTGTTCCTCCTCAGAGGCGTTCTTCCTTTCTGTCCCTGCTCCCTGCACAGTTTCGCGTTGCAAGTACTCGCTTCCCAGCTCTCTGGTTTAGAAGCGTTTTCCCTACCTTCTCTCTTCCCGCTGCCTTCAAATCAACAAATGAGCTCCAAAAGATACACAGTGCTCAGAATGCTTTATAACACCCATTATTCATCATATAGCCGTAACGCGCTAGACGTATTGAAATGTGCTGTAAACTAGCAAAACCAGCTAGAAAATGTACTTTCCTCGAGTTTTTGTAAATGCGAATTTTGATGGGTTCCCATGTATGTACTGTGTCCGTGCGTTTGTTGTCGAATCCTGAAGTTTTTAGCCACTGTTCTCCCATACAAGGGGGGGGGGTCAACATCTACTGCTGTTTACAGGCTGAATGTATACGGCTGTAATCTTCAATGCATTATCATATTTCCTGACTATTTTGGAACGTGTATTTGCCATCTGTTAATGCAGTCGCCTTGTGGTCATCCTCCCTTTTAGTTTACAGGCTGCACTCCCTTCGTGATCCCATTCTCCTCTCCAGAGCAGGCTAACTACCAGCTGCTCCTCCTCATAGGCGTTCATCCTTTCTGTCCCTGCTCCCTGCACCGTTTCGCGTTGCATGTACTCGCTTCCCAGCTCTCTTGTTGAGGTCCGTGTTTCCTGCCTTCTCTCCTCTTCCTACAGCCTTCCAATGAGCTCCACAAGATACAGTGTTCAGAATGCTTTATAACACCCATTATTCAACATATAGCTGTAACCCGCTAGACGTATTGAAACGTGCTAAAAACTAGATGTGATATCTCAATGCTTATACCAAACCTGAGACCCTTCCTATAACATGAGATGTGATATCCAACTCCTTCCCGTTCCAAAGATGAGACCCTTCCTATAGCATATGTGATATCCAACTCCTTCCCATTCCAAACATGAGACCCTTCCTATAGCAAGAATGTAATATCCAACTCCTTCCCATTCCAATCCTGAGACCATTCCTATAGCATGAGATATGATATCTCAATGCTTCTAATACCAAACCTGAGATCCTTCCTATGACATGAGATGTGATATCCAATTCCTCCCCATTCCAAACCTGAGAACCTTCCTACAGCATGCAATGTGATATCTCAATGCTTCTAATACCAAACCTGAGACCAGTCCTATAACATGAGATTGGATATCCAACTCCTTCCCCTTCCAAACCTGAGACCCTTCCTATAGCATGAGATGTGATATCCAGCTTCTTCCCATTCCAATCCTGAGACCCTTCCTATAACATGAGATGTGATGTCTCAATGCTTCTAATACCAAACCTGAGATCTTTCCTATAACATGAGATGTGATATCCAACTCCTTCCCATTCCAATCCTGAGACCCTTCCTATAGCATGAGATGTGATATCTCAATGCTTATACCAAACCTGAGACCCTTCCTATAGCTTGAGATGTGATATCCAACTCCTTCCCATTCCAATCCTGAGACCCTTTCGATAGCATGAGATGTGATATCCCAAATGCTTCTACCAAACCTGAGACCCATACTATGGCATGAGATGTGATATCAAACTCCTTCCCATTCCAATCCTGAGACCCTTCCTATAGCTTGAGATGTGATATCCAACTCCTTCCCATTCCAATTCTGAGACCCTTCCTATACCATGAGACTTGATATCTCAATGTTTCTAATACCAAACATGAGACCCGTCCTATAACATGAGATGTGATATCCAAATCCTTCCCCTTCCAAACCTTAGACCCTTCCTTTATCATGAGATGTGATATCCAACTCCTTCCCATTCCAATCCTGAGACCCTTCAGATATCATGAGATTTGTTATCTCAATGCTTCTAATATCAAACTTGAGACCCTCCCTATAGCATGAGATGTGACATCCAAGTCCTCCCCATTCCAATCCTGAGACCCTTCCTATAGCATGAGATGTGATATCTCAATGCTTATACCAAACCTGAGACCCTTCCTATGGCCTGAGATGTCATATACAACTCCTTCCCATTCCAATCCTGAGACCATTCCTATAGCATGAGATGTGATATCTCAATGCTTATACCAAATCTGAGACCCTTCCTATAGCATGAGATGTGACATCCAACTCCTTCCAATTCCAATCCTGAGACCCTTCCTATAGCATGAGATGTGATGTCTCAATGCTTCTAATACCAAACCTGAGGTCCTTCCTATAACATGAGATGTGATATCCAACTCCTTTCCATTCCAATCCTGAGACCCTTATGATAGCATGAGATGTGATATCTCAATGCCTCTAATACCAAACCTGAGATCCTTCCGATAGCATGAGATGTGATATCTCAATGCTTCTAATACCAAACCTGAGATCATTCCTATAACATGAGATGTGATATCCAACTCCTTCCCATTCCAAACCTGAGACCCTTCCGATAGCATGAGATGTGATATCAAACTCCTTCACATTCCAATCCTGAGATAGCTTGAGATGTGATATCCAACTCCTTCCCATTCCAATCCTGAGACCCTTCCTATACCATGAGATGTGATATCTCAATGCTTCTAATACCAAACCTGACACCCGTCCTAAAACATGAGATGTGAGATCCAAATCCTTCCCCTTCCAAACCTGAGATCTTTCCTTTAGCATGAGATGTGATATCCAACTCCGTCCCATTCCAATCCTGAGACCCTTCCTATAGCATGATATGTGATATCACAATGCTTCTAATACCAAACCTGAGATCCTTCCTATAACATGAGATGTGCATCCAACTCCTTCCCATTCCAAACCTGAGACCCTTCCTATAGCATGAGATGTGATATCTTAATGCTTCTAAAACCAAACCTTAGAACCATCCAATAACATGTGAAATCCAAATCCTTCCCTTTCCAAACCTGAGACCCTTCAGATAGCATGTGGTGTGATATCTCAATGCTTCTAAAACCAAACATGAGAACCATCCTATAACATGAGATGTGAAATCCAAATCCTTCCCTTTCCAAACCTGAGACCCTTCCTATAGCTTGAGATGTGCTATCAAACTGCTTCCCATTCCAATCCTGTGATAGCTTGAGATCTGATATCCAACTCCTTCCGATTCCAATCCTGAGACCCTTCCTATACCATGAGATGTGATATCTCAATGCTTCTAATACCAAACCTGAGACCCGTCCTAAAACATGAGATGTGAGATCCAAATCCTTCCCCTTCCAAACCTGAGACCCTTCCTATAGCTTGAGATGTGATATCCCAATGCTTCTACAAAACCTGAGACCCATACATGGCATGAGATGTGATATCAAACTCCTTCCCATTCCAATCCTGAGACACTTCCTATAGCATGAGATGTGATATCTCAATGCTTCTAATACCAAACCTGAGACTCTTCGTATAACATGAGATGGGATATCCAACTCCTTCCCATTCCAATCCTGAGACCCTTCCGATAGCAGAGATGTGATATCTCAATGCTTATACCAAACCTGAGACCCTTCCTATGGCATGAGATGTCATATCCAACTCCTTCCAAATCCAATCCTGATACCCTTCCGATAGCATGAGATGTGATATCCCAATGCTTCTACAAAACCTGAGACCCATACATGGCATGAGATGTGATATCAAACTCCTTCCCATTCCAATCCTGAGACACTTCCTATAGCATGAGATGTGATATCTCAATGCTTCTAATACCAAACCTGAGACTCTTCCTATAACATGAGATGGGATATCCAACTCCTTCCCATTCCAATCCTGAGACCCTTCCGATAGCAGAGATGTGATATCTCAATGCTTATACCAAACCTGAGACCCTTCCTATGGCATGAGATGTCATATACAACTCCTTCGCATTCCAATCCTGAGACCCATCCTATAGCATGAGATGTGATATCCAACTCCTTCCCATTCCAATCCTGAGACCCTTCCCATAGCATGAGATGTGATGTCTCAATGCTTCTAATACCAAACCTGAGATCCTTCCTATAACATCAGATGTGATATCCAACTCCTTCCCATTCCAATCCTGAGACCCTTCCTATAGCATGAGATGTTATATCTCAATGCCTCTAATACCAAACCTGAGATCCTTCCTCTAACATGAAATGTGATATCCATCTCCTTCCCTTTCCAAACCTGAGAGCCTACCTATAGCATGAGATGTGATATCCAAGTCCTTCCCATTCCAATCCTTAGACCCTTCCTACAGCATGCAATATGATATCTCAATGATACTAATAACAAACCTGAGACCTGTCCTATAACATGAGATCGGATATCCAACTCCTTCCCATTCCAATCCTGAGACACTTCCGATAGCAGAGATGTGATATCTCAATGCTTATACTAAACCTGAGACCCTTCCTATAGCATGATATGTGATATCCAACTCCTTCCCGTTCCAAACCCGAGACCCTCCCTTTAGCATGAGATGTGATATCCAACTCCTTCCCATTCCTATCCCGAGACCCTTCTGATAGCATGAGTTGTGATATCTCAATGCCTCTAATACCAAACCTGAGATCCTTCCGATAGCATGAGATGTGATATCTCAATGCTTCTAATACCAAACCTGAGATCCTTCCTATAACATGAGATGTGATATCCAAATCCTTCCCCTTCCAAACCTGAGACCCTCCCTTTAGCATGAGATGTGATATCCAACTTCTTCCCATTCCAATCCTGAGACCCTTCCTATAGCAAGAATGTAATATCTCAATGCCTCTAATACCAAACCTGAGATCCTTCCTATAACATGAGATGTGATATCCAAATCCTTCCCCTTCCAAACCTGAGACCCTCCCTTTAGCATGAGATGTGATATCCAACTCCTTCCCATTCCAATCCTGAGACCCTTCCGATAGCAGAGATGTGATATCTCAATGCTTATACCAAACCTGAGACCCTTCCTATGGCATGAGATGTCAAATACAACTCCTTCCGATTCCAATGCTGAGACCCTTGAGATGGGATATCTCAATGCTTATACAAAACCTGAGACTCTTCCTATAGCATGAGATGTGGTATCCAACTCCTTCCGATTCCAATCTTGAGACCCTTCCTATAGCATGAGATGTGATATCTCAATGCTTCTAATACCAAACCTGAGACCCGTCCTATAACATGAGATGTGAGATCCAAATCCTTCCCCTCCCAAACCTGAGACCTTTCCTTTAGCATATGTGATATCCAACTACTTCCCATTCCAATCCTGAGACCCTTCCGATAGCATGAGATGTGATATCCAACTCCTTCCAATTCCAATACTGAGACCCTTCCAATAGCATATGTGATATCTCAATGCTTCTAATATCAAACCCGAGAACCTCCCTATAGCATGAGAGGTGATATCCAACTCCTTCCAATTCCAATACTGAGACCCTTCCAATAGCATGTGTGATATCTCAATGCTTCTAATATCAAAACTGAGACCCTCCCTATAGCCATGAGATGTGATATCCAACTCCTTCCCATTCCAATTGAGACCCTTCCTATAACATGAGATGTGATATCTCTATGCTTCTAATACCAAACCTGAGCCCCTTCCCGTAGCATATGTGATATCCAACTCCTTCCCATTCCAAACTTGTGACCCTTCCTGTAGCATGAAATGTGATTTCTCACCCCTTCCAATACCAAACCCGAGACCATTCCCACAGCCTGAGATTTGAAATCTCATTTCTTCCTATACCAAACCCGAGACCCTTCCGATAGGATGAGATTTACTATCTCACTCCTTAAAATACCAAATTTGAGTCCCTTCCTAAAGGATGTGATTTGATATCTCAGTGCTTCTAATACCAAACCTAAGACCCTCCCTATAACGAGATGTCATATCCAACTCCTTCCCATTCCAATCCTGAAACTCTTCCTATAGCATGACATGTGATATCGAACTTCCCATTCCAAACCTGAGACTCACACCTCCCCGTCTAACCTTCTCACCACTCCTAGCTCCCGGATTGATCATGCACTCCTGCTGTCTCTTCTCTCCCTTCTTCTGCTTCCTTTCCTCTCTCCGTCCTCATCTGCCCTAGGTCAGGCTCCTTCTACACCTCAGCAGGGATTACTGATTTGTACCCCTCCCCACTCTCAACTCTCACTCAGTTTCAAACACTATTCTGACATCTGCCATTTCCTGGAAGAACCCGACCTTGATGTCCTTGGTCTAAACGAGACATGGTTGACGGCCAGCGCTGTCTCGAGCTTTGACACTTTCCTCCCTGATGACAAGTTCCTCTCCATGCCCAGATCCAACCCTTCTTGAGGGGAGTATCCTTGATTCCTGTAGTAAATAGCTTTCCTTTGCAGGCCGACTCCTCTCACGAATGCCTTGTCTGCATGCATTCTCTCTTTCCTGCCCATTCACTCACTGTGGCTATTTGCCTAATCCCTTCCTCTCTCAGTGGATGGACTTCTCCATCCTAGCCTCCTACCACTCAACTCCGCCTACTTGGAGAATTCAACATGAACCTGTATGCTTCCTGACCTGGACTTTTACGAGATCTGCAACTCTACATGTCGCTGGCCCTCCAAACTGCAGGGAATACTCAGGATTTTCTGATCTCAGACCTCCCCCTCTGTAACCCTCTCAACAATCCTCTCCCGTGGTGATCAAGTTCTCATCTCCAAAGAAGGCTAACTACCAGCTGTTCCTCCTCAGTGGAGTTCTCCCTTTCTGTCCCTGCTCCCTGCACCGTTTCGCGTTACAAACACTCGCTTCCCAGCTCTCTGGTTTAGACGCGTGTTCCCTGCATTCTCTCCTCTTCCCGCTGCCTTCAAATCAACAAATGAGCTTCAAAAGATACACGGTGCTCAGAATGCTTTATAACACCCATCATTCAAGATATAGCTGTAACCTGCTAGACGTATTGAAAAGTGCTAAAAACTAGCAAAAATAGCTAGAAAATGTTCTTTCCTCGCGTTTTGGTAAATGCGAATTCTTGTGGATTCCCATTTTGTACTCTGTTCGTGCATTTGTTCAGTCGAATCCTGATGTTTTTAACCACTCGTCACCCATACAAGGGGAGGGGGGGATCAAAATCTACTGTTCACAGGCTGAATGTATACTGCTGAAATCTTCAATGCATTATCGGGTAAACCGACTGTTCTGGAAAGAGTATTTGCCATCTGTTATTCCAGTCACCATGTTTTCATCGTCCCTTCTTGTTTCAAGGCTGCACTCCCGTGGTGATCACGTTCTCTTCCCCAAAGAAGGCTAACTAACAGCTGTTCCTCCTCAGAGGCGTTCTTCCTTTCTGTCCCTGCTCCCTGCACAGTTTCGCGTTGCAAGTACTCGCTTCCCAGCTCTCTGGTTTAGAAGCGTTTTCCCTACCTTCTCTCTCCCCGCTGCCTTCAAATCAACAAATGAGCTCCAAAAGATACACAGTGCTCAGAATGCTTTATAACACCCATTATTCATCATATAGCCGTAACGCGCTAGACGTATTGAAATGTGCTGTAAACTAGCAAAACCAGCTAGAAAATGTACTTTCCTCGAGTTTTTGTAAATGCGAATTTTGATGGGTTCCCATGTATGTACTGTGTCCGTGCGTTTGTTGTCGAATCCTGAAGTTTTTAGCCACTGTTCTCCCATACAAGGGGGGGGGGGGTCAACATCTACTGCTGTTTACAGGCTGAATGTATACGGCTGTAATCTTCAATGCATTATCATATTTCCTGACTATTTTGGAACGTGTATTTGCCATCTGTTAATGCAGTCGCCTTGTGGTCATCCTCCCTTTTAGTTTACAGGCTGCACTCCCTTCGTGATCCCATTCTCCTCTCCAGAGCAGGCTAACTACCAGCTGCTCCTCCTCATAGGCGTTCATCCTTTCTGTCCCTGCTCCCTGCACCGTTTCGCGTTGCATGTACTCGCTTCCCAGCTCTCTTGTTGAGGTCCGTGTTTCCTGCCTTCTCTCCTCTTCCTACAGCCTTCCAATGAGCTCCACAAGATACAGTGTTCAGAATGCTTTATAACACCCATTATTCAACATATAGCTGTAACCCGCTAGACGTATTGAAACGTGCTAAAAACTAGCAAAAACAGCTAGAAAATGTACTTCCCTCGCGTGTTGGTAAATGCAGGGTACACGTGTCTAAACCAGAGAGCAGGGAAGCGAGCATTTCAGCAGTATAAATTCAGCCTGTCAACAACACATTTTGATCCTCCCTTTTATGGGAGAAGAGTGGTTCAAAAGAACAGGATTCGACTGAACTGCACGAACAGAGTACAAAATGGGAATCCACCAGAATTCGCATTTACCAAAACGCGAGGAAAGTACATTTTCTAGCTGTTTATGCTACTTTTTAGCACGTTTCAATACGTCTAGCGGGTTACGGCTATATGTTGAATAATGGGTGTTATAAAGCATTCTGAACACTATCTTGTGGAGCTCATTGGAAGGCTGTAGGAAGAGGAGAGAAGGCAGGGAACACGCATCTAAACCAGAGAGCTGGGAAGCGAGTACGTGCAACGCGAAACGGTGCAGGGAGCAGGGACAGAAAGGATGAACGCCTATGAGGAGGAGCAGCTGGTAGTTAGCCTGCTCTGGAGAGGAGAATGTGATCACCAAGGGAGTGCAGCCTGTAAACTAGAAGGGACGATGAACATAGGACGACTGCATTAACAGATGGCAAATACATGTTCCAAAACAGTCATGAAATATGATAATGCATTGAAGTTTTCAGCCGTATACATTCAGCCTGTGAACAGCAGTAGATGTTGACCCCCCCTAGTAAGGGAGAACAGTGGTTAAAAACTTCAGGATTCGACAACAAACGCACGGACACAGTACATACCACATGGGAACCCACCAGAATTCGCATTTACAAAAACTCGAGGGAAGTACATTTTCTAGCTGTTTTTGCTAGTTTTTAGCACGTTTCAATACGTCTAGCGGGTTACAGCTATATGTTGAATAATGGGGTTATGAAGCATTCTGAACACTATCTTGGGGAGCTCATTGGAAGGCTGTAGGAAGAGGAGAGAAGGCAGGGAACACGCATTTAAACCAGAGAGGTGGGAAGCGAGTACATGCTACGCGAAACGGTGCAGGGATCAGGGACAGAAAGAAGGAACGCCTCTGAGGAGGAGCAGCTGGTAGTTAGCCTGCTCTGGAGAGGAGAATCTGATCACCAAGGGAGTGCAGCCTGTAAACTAAAAGGGAGGATGACCACAAGGCGACTGCATTAACAGATGGCAAATACACGTTCCAAAACAGTCAGGAAAGCTGATAATGCCTTGAAGATTTCAGCCGTATACATTCAGCCCGTGAACAGCAGTAGATGTTGACCCCCCCTAGTAAGGGAGAACAGTGGTTAAAAACTTCAGGATTCGACAACAAACGCACGGACACAGTACATACATGGGAACCCATCAGAATTCGCATTTACAAAAACTCGAGGGAAGTACATTTTCTAGCTGTTTTTGCTAGTTTTTAGCACATTTCAATACGTCTAGCGGGTTACGGCTATATGATGAATAATGGGTGTTATGAAGCATTCTGAGCAATGTGTATCTTTTGGAGCTCATTTGTTGATTTGAAGGCAGCGGGAAGAGGAGAGAAGGCAGGGAACACGCTTCTAAACCAGAGAGCTGGGAAGCGAGTACTTGCAACGCGAAACTGTGCAGGTAGCAGGGACAGAAAAGAAGAACGCCTCTAAGGAGGAACAGCGTCTTAACCAGAGAGCATGGAAGCGAGTGTTTGCAACGCGAAACGGAGCAGGGATCAGGGACAGAAAGGATGAACGCCTGAGGAGGAGCAGCTGGTAGTTAGCCTGCTCTGGAGAGGAGAATGTGATCACCAGGGGAGTGCACAGGGACGTCATTTCACCAAAATGCCAGGGGTAGCGGAAGTGACATCACCCGACCCTTGACCCCCTGATGACATCACAGGAAGTGATGTCATTAGACCCCGCCCCAAAGTGATATAGCGGGTAGCGATGGAACACGACATTTCACCCGTTGACAAAACAGGAAGTGGCATCACATAGCGTTGTACACTATGAAAAATATAGTTATGATATCACTATATGATGTACATTCATACAAGAATGGATCGCCATAGGTATCATTAAGTTCAGTGTTTATTGGCCCGTATTACCAAATGACTGTGTATGCAAGCAGACGTCCATGACCAAATGATAAGCGTAAGTGCTATATAATAACACATCATTAAGCGCTTTATATAGAAAAAATATACACCCAATATCACCCAACCTGTGTTGGTACTCATTTATCGACCTCAGAAGGATGAACGGCTTAGGCTTAGTGAGGCGTTTAAGAACAGACTAAATCAGTGACTCACCCCCTGAAGTGTGCCTGAAATAAACATTTAATTAGGCCAGCAATTACTGTATAGAATTCCAGAAAGACACATTATTTGGTATTCCTATTCTTTCTTATTTAGGGTCAGTGCTGAAAGTGTTCGAAGAAAAATAAGAACAGGAGTGCCTCAAGTCTTTTTTTTTAAGGGGCCTGAACAAGAAAGCCAGCCACCCCAGAAGTAAAGAGCCACAGCCCAGGAGCTTGCATAACTTAAAAAAAAAAAAAAAAAAAAAAATGTATTTTTTTTTTTTTAGTAGAGGTCGCAAGGGACACCACAGAGGTCGCAAGGGAGACCACAGAGGTCGCAGTTGCGACCCCTGGCGACCCCCAAATGACGTCCCTGGGAGTGCAGCCTGTAAAGTCGAAGGGACGATGAACACAGAGCGACTGCATTAACAGATGGCAAATACACGTTCCAAAACAGTCAGGAAAGCTGATAATGCCTTGAAGATTTCAGCCGTATACAATCAGCCTGTGAACAGCAGTAGATGTTGACCCCCCCCCCCTTGTATGGGAGAACAGTGGTTAAAAACTTCAGGATTCGACAACAAACGCACGGACACAGTACATACACCGTGTATCTTTTGAAGCTCATTTGTTGATTTGAAGGCAGCAGGAAGAGGAGAGAAGGCAGGGAACACGCGTCTAAACCAGAGAGCTGGGAAGCGAGTACTTGCAACGTGAAACGGTGCAGGGAGCAGGGACAGAAAGGGAGAACTCCACTGAGGAGGAACAGCTGGCAGTTAGCCTTCTTTGGAGATGAGAACTTGATCACCACGGGAGAGGATTGTTGAGAGGGTTACAGAGGGGGAGGTCTGAGATCTGAAAATCCTGAGTATTCCCTGCAGTGTGTAGGGCCAGCGACATGAAGAGTTGCAGATCTCGTAAAAGTCCAGGTCAGGAAGCATACAGGTTCATGTTGAATTCTCCAAGTAGGCGGAGTTGAGTGGTAGGAGGCTAGGATGGAGAAGTCCATCCACTGAGAGAGGAAGGGGGTAGGCAAATAGCCACGGTGAGAGATTCGCCAGGAAAGAGAGAATGCATGCAGACAAGGCATTTGTGAGAGGAGTCGGCCTGCAAAGGAAAGCAATTTACTACAGGAATCAAGGATACTCCCCCTCAAGAACGGTTGGATCTGGGCATGGAGAGGAACTTGTCATCAGGGAGGAAAGTGTCAAAGCTCGAGACAGCGCTGGCCATCAACCATGTCTCGGTTAGTCCAAGAACATCAAGGTCGGGTTCTTCCAGGAAATGGCAGATGTCAGATGAGTGTTTGAAAATGAGTGAGAGTTGAGAGTGGGGGGGGGTACAAATCAGTAATCCCTGCGGAGGTGTAGAAGGAGCCTGACCTAGGGCAGATGAGGAAGGAGAGAGGAAAGGAAGCAGAAGAAGGGAGAGAAGAGACAGCAGGAGTGCATGATCAATCCGGGAGCTAGGAGTGGTGAGAAGGTTAGACGGGGAGGTGTGAGTCTCAGGATTGGAATGGGAAGTTCGATATCACATGTCATGCTATAGGAAGAGTCTCAGGATTGGAATGGGAAGGAGTTGGATATGACATCTCTTGTTATAGGGAGGGTCTCAGGTTTGGTAGTAGAATCACATCCTTTAGGAAGGGACTCGAGTTTGGTATTTTAAGGAGCGAGATAGTAAATCTCATCCTATCGGAAGGGTCTCGGGTTTGGTATTGGAAGAAATGAGATTTAAAATCTCAGGCTGTGGGAATGGTCTCGGGTTTGGTATTGGAAGGGGTGAGAAATCACATTTCATGCTACAGGAAGGGTCACAAGTTTGGAATGGGAAGGAGTTGGATATCACATATGCTAAAGGAAAGGTCTCAGGTTTGGAAGGGGAAGGATTTGGATCTCACATCTCATGTTTTAGGACGGGTCTCAGGTTTGGTATTAGAAGCCTTGAGATATCACATCTGATGGTATAATAAGGGTCTCAGGATTGGAATGGGAAGGAGTTGGATATCACATCTCAAGCTTGCTCAGGATTGGAATGGGAAGGAGTTTGATATCACATCTCGAGCTATAGGAAGGGTCTCAGGTTTGGGAAGGGAAGGATTGGGATTTCGCATCTCATGTTATAGGATGGTTCTCATGTTTGTTTTTAGAAGCATTGAGATATCAAATCTCATGCTATTGGAAGGGTCTCAGGATTGGAATGGGAAGGAGTTGGATATCACATCTCATGTTATAGGAAGGATCTCAGGTTTGGTATTAGAAGCATTGAGATATCACATCTCATGCTATAGGAAGGGTCTCAGGATTGTAATGTGAAGGATTTGGATTTCACATCATACTAAAGGTAGGGTCTCAGGTTTGGTATAAGCATTGAGATATAACATCTCTGCTATCGGAAGGGTCTCAGGATTGGATTGGGAAGGAGTTGGATATCCCTTCTCATGCTATAGGAAGGGTCTCAGGTTGGAATGGGAAGCAGTTGGATATCACATCTCATGCTATAGGAAGGGTCTCAAGATTGAAATGGGAAGGATTTGGATATCACATCTCTTGCTATAGGAAGGGTCTCAGGTTTTTTTATTAGAAACATTGAGATGTCACCTCTCATGCTATAGGAAGGGTCTCAGGTTTGGAAGGGGAAGGATTTGGATATCATATCTCATGTTATAGGGCGGGTCCCAGGTTTGGTATTAGAAGCATTGAGATATCACATCTCATGGTATAGGAAGGGTCTCAGGATTGGAATGGGAAGGAGTTGGATATCACATCTCATCCAATAGGAAGGGTCTCAGGTTTGGAATGGGAAGGAATTGGATATCACATCATGTTATAGGAAGGATCTCAGGATTGGAATGGGAAGGATTTGGTTATCCCTTCTCATGCTATAGGAAGTGTCTCAGGTTGGAATGGGAAGGAGTTGGATATCACTTCTCGTTATAGGAAGGGTCTCAGGATTGGAATGGGAAGGATTTGGATATCACATCTCATGCTATAGGAAGGCTATCAGGTTTGGAAGGGGAAGGAGTTGGATATCACATTTCATGTTAGAGGTAGGATCTCAGGTTTGGTATTAGAGGCATTGAGATATCACATATCATGCTATCGGAAGGGTCTCAGGTTTTTTATTAGAAACATGGAGCTATCACATCTCATGCTATAGGAAGGGTTTCAGGATTGGAATGGGAAGGATTTGGATATCACATCTCATGCTAAAGGAAGGGTCTCAGGTTTGGAAGGGGAAGGATTTGGATATCACATCTCATGTTATAGGACGGGTCCCAGGTTTGGTATTAGAAGCATTGAGATATCACATCTCATGCTATAGGAGGAGTCTCAGGATTGGAATGGGAAGGAGTTGGATATCACGTCTCATGTTATAGGAAGGGTCTCAGGATTGGAATGGCAAGGAGTTGGATATCACATCTCATGCTATAGGGAGGGTCTCAGGTTTGATATTAGAAGCATTGAGATATCACATCTCATGCTATCGGAAGGGTCTCAGGATTGGAATGGGAAGGAGTTGGATATCACATATGCTAAAGGAAAGGTCTCAGGTTTGGAAGGGGAAGGATTTGGATCTCACATCTCATGTTTTAGGACGGGTCTCAGGTTTGGTATTAGAAGCCTTGAGATATCACATCTCATGGTATAATAAGGGTCTCAGGATTGGAATGGGAAGGAGTTGGATATCACATCTCAAGCTATCTCAGGATTGGAATGGGAAGGAGTTTGATATCACATCTCGAGCTATAGGAAGGGTCTCAGGTTTGGGAAGGGAAGGATTCGGATTTCACATCTCGTTATAGGATGGTTCTCATGTTTGTTTTTAGAAGCATTGAGATATCAAATCTCATGCTATTGGAAGGGTCTCAAGTTTGGAATGGGAAGGAGTTGGATATCACATCTCATGTTATAGGAAGGATCTCAGGTTTGGTATAAGCATTGAGGTATCACATCTCTGCTATCGGAAGGGTCTCAGGATTGGATTGGGAAGGAGTTGGATATCCCTTCTCATGCTATAGGAAGGGTCTCAGGTTGGAATGGGAAGGAGTTGGATATCACATCTCATGCTATAGGAAGGGTCTCAAGATTGAAATGGGAAGGATTTGGATATCACATCTCTTGCTATAGGAAGGGTTTCAGGATTGGAATGGGAAGGATTTGGATATCACATCTCATGCTAAAGGAAGGGTCTCAGGTTTGGAAGGGGAAGGATTTGGATATCATATCTCATGTTATAGGGCGGGTCCCAGGTTTGGTATTAGAAGCATTGAGATATCACATCTCATGGTATAGGAAGGGTCTCAGGATTGGAATGGGAAGGAGTTGGATATCACATCTCATCCAATAGGAAGGGTCTCAGGTTTGGAATGGGAAGGAATTGGATATCACATCATGTTATAGGAAGGATCTCAGGATTGGAATGGGAAGGATTTGGATATCCCTTCTCATGCTATAGGAAGTGTCTCAGGTTGGAATGGGAAGGAGTTGGATATCACATCTCGTTATAGGAAGGGTCTCAGGATTGGAATGGGAAGGATTTGGATATCACATCTCTTGCTATAGGAAGGGTCTCAGGTTTGGAAGGGGAAGGATTTGGATATCATATCTCATGTTATAGGGCGGGTCCCAGGTTTGGTATTAGAAGCATTGAGATATCACATCTCATGGTATAGGAAGGGTCTCAGGATTGGAATGGGAAGGAGTTGGATATCACATCTCATCCAATAGGAAGGGTCTCAGGTTTGGAATGGGAAGGAATTGGATATCACATCATGTTATAGGAAGGATCTCAGGATTGGAATGGGAAGGATTTGGATATCCCTTCTCATGCTATAGGAAGTGTCTCAGGTTGGAATGGGAAGGAGTTGGATATCACATCTCGTTATAGGAAGGGTCTCAGGATTGGAATGGGAAGGATTTGGATATCACATCTCTTGCTATAGGAAGGGTCTCAGGTTTTTTATTAGAAACGTTAAGCTATCACATCTCATGCTATAGGAAGGGTTTCAGGATTGGAATGGGAAGGATTTGGATATCACATCTCATGCTAAAGGAAGGGTCTCAGGTTTGGAAGGGGAAGGATTTGGATATCATATCTCATGTTATAGGGCGGGTCCCATGTTTGGTATTAGAAGCATTGAGATATCACATCTCATGCTATAGGAGGAGTCTCAGTATTGGAATGGGAAGGTGTTGGATATCACGTCTCATGTTATAGGAAGGGTCTCAGAATTGGAATGGCAAGGAGTTGGATATCACATCTCATGCTAAAGGAAGGGTCTCAGGTTTGATAGAAGCATTGAGATATCACATCTCATGCTATAGGAAGGAACTCAGGATTGCAATGGGAAGGAGTTGGATATCACATCTCATGCCATAGGATGGGTCATCAGGTTTGGTATAAGCATTGAGATATCACATCTCTGCTATCGGAAGGGTCTCAGGATAGGAATGGGAAGGACTTAGATATCACATCTCATACTATAGGGAGGGTCTCAGTTTTGATATTAGAAGCATTGAGCTATCACATCTCATGCTATCGGAAGGGTCTCAGGATTGGAATGGGATGGAGTTGGATATCACATCTCAAGCTATCTCGGGATTGGAATGGGAAGGAGTTTGATATCACATCTCAAGCTATAGGAAGGGTCTCAGGTTTGGAAGGGGAAGGATTTGGATCTCACATCTCATGTTTTAGGACGGGTCTCAGGTTTGGTATTAGAAGCATTGAGATATCACATCTCATGGTATAGGAAGGGTCTCAGGATTGGAATGGGAAGGAGTTTGATATCACATCTCAAGCTATAGGAAGGGTCTCAGGTTTGGAAAGGGAAGGATTTGGATTTCACATCTCATGTTATAGGATGGTTCTCATGTTTAGTTTTAGTAGCATTGAGATATCACATCTCATGCTATCGGAAGGGTCTCAGGTTTGGAAAGGGAAGGATTTGGAGTTCACATGTTATAGGAAGGTTCTCAGGTTTGGTTTTAGAAGAATTAAGATATAACATCTCATGCTATAGGAAGGGTCTCAGGTTTGGAATGGGAAGGAGTTGATATCACATCTCATGCTAAAGGAAAGGTCTCAGGTTTGGAAGGGGAAGGATTTGGATCTCACATCTCATGTTTTAGGACGGGTCTCAGGTTTGGTATTAGAAGCATTGAAATATCACATCTCATGGTATAGGAAGGGTCTCAGGATTGGAATGGGAAGGAGTTGGATAACACATTGAATGGGAAGGAGTTTGATATCACATCTCAAGCTATAGGAAGGGTCTCAGGTTTGGAAAGGGAATGATTTGGATTTCACATCTCATGTTATAGGATGGTTCTCATGTTTGGTTTTAGAAGCATTGAGATATCACATCTCATGCTATCGGAAGGGTCTCAGGTTTGGAATGGGAAGGAGTTTGATATCACATCTCATGTTATAGGAAGGATCTCAGGTTTGGTATTAGAAGCATTGAGATATCACATCTCATGCTATAGGAAGGGTCTCAGGTTAGGAATGGGAAGGAATCGGATATCACATCATGTTATAGGAAGGATCTCAGGATTGGAATGGGAAGGATTTGGATATCCCTTCTCATGCTATAGGAAGTGTCTCAGGTTGGAATGGGAAGGAGTTGGATATCACATCTCATTATAGGAAGGGTTTCAGGATTGGAATGGGAAGGATTTGGATATCACATCTCATGCTAAAGGAAGGGTCTCAGGTTTGGAAGGGGAAGGATTTGGATATCATATCTCATGTTATAGGGCGGGTCCCAGGTTTGGTATTAGAAGCATTGAGATATCACATCTCATGGTATAGGAAGGGTCTCAGGATTGGAATGGGAAGGAGTTGGATATCCCTTCTCATGCTATAGGAATTGTCTCAGGTTGGAATGGGAAGGAGTTGGATATCACATCTCGTTATAGGAAGGGTCTCAGGATTGGAATGGGAAGGATTTGGATATCCCTTCTCATGCTATAGGAAGTGTCTCAGGTTGGAATGGGAAGGAGTTGGATATCACATCTCGTTATAGGAAGGGTTTCAGGATTGGAATGGGAAGGATTTGGATATCACATCTCATGCTAAAGGAAGGGTCTCAGGTTTGGAAGGGGAATGATTTGGATATCATATCTCATGTTATAGGGCGGGTCCCAGGTTTGGTATTAGAAGCATTGAGATATCACATCTCATGGTATAGGAAGGGTCTCAGGATTGTAATGGGAAGGATTTGGATATCCCTTCTCATGCTATAGGAAGTGTCTCAGGTTGGAATGGGAAGGAGTTGGATATCACATCTCGTTATAGGAAGGGTCTCAGGATTGGAATGGGAAGGATTTGGATATCACATCTCTTGCTATAGGAAGGGTCTCAGGTTTTTTATTAGAAACGTTGAGCTATCACATCTCATGCTATAGGAAGGGTTTCAGGATTGGAATGGGAAGGATTTGGATATCACATCTCATGCTAAAGGAAGGGTCTCAGGTTTGGAAGGGGAAGGATTTGGATATCATATCTCATGTTATAGGGCGGGTCCCATGTTTGGTATTAGAAGCATTGAGATATCACATCTCATGCTATAGGAGGAGTCTCAGTATTGGAATGGGAAGGTGTTGGATATCACGTCTCATGTTATAGGAAGGGTCTCAGAATTGGAATGGCAAGGAGTTGGATATCACATCTCATGCTAAAGGAAGGGTCTCAGGTTTGATAGAAGCATTGAGATATCACATCTCATGCTATAGGAAGGAACTCAGGATTGCAATGGGAAGGAGTTGGATATCACATCTCATGCCATAGGATGGGTCATCAGGTTTGGTATAAGCATTGAGATATCACATCTCTGCTATCGGAAGGGTCTCAGGATAGGAATGGGAAGGACTTAGATATCACATCTCATACTATAGGGAGGGTCTCAGTTTTGATATTAGAAGCATTGAGCTATCACATCTCATGCTATCGGAAGGGTCTCAGGATTGGAATGGGATGGAGTTGGATATCACATCTCAAGCTATCTCGGGATTGGAATGGGAAGGAGTTTGATATCACATCTCAAGCTATAGGAAGGGTCTCAGGTTTGGAAGGGGAAGGATTTGGATCTCACATCTCATGTTTTAGGACGGGTCTCAGGTTTGGTATTAGAAGCATTGAGATATCACATCTCATGGTATAGGAAGGGTCTCAGGATTGGAATGGGAAGGAGTTTGATATCACATCTCAAGCTATAGGAAGGGTCTCAGGTTTGGAAAGGGAAGGATTTGGATTTCACATCTCATGTTATAGGATGGTTCTCATGTTTAGTTTTAGTAGCATTGAGATATCACATCTCATGCTATCGGAAGGGTCTCAGGTTTGGAAAGGGAAGGATTTGGAGTTCACATGTTATAGGAAGGTTCTCAGGTTTGGTTTTAGAAGAATTAAGATATAACATCTCATGCTATAGGAAGGGTCTCAGGTTTGGAATGGGAAGGAGTTGATATCACATCTCATGCTAAAGGAAAGGTCTCAGGTTTGGAAGGGGAAGGATTTGGATCTCACATCTCATGTTTTAGGACGGGTCTCAGGTTTGGTATTAGAAGCATTGAAATATCACATCTCATGGTATAGGAAGGGTCTCAGGATTGGAATGGGAAGGAGTTGGATAACACATTGAATGGGAAGGAGTTTGATATCACATCTCAAGCTATAGGAAGGGTCTCAGGTTTGGAAAGGGAATGATTTGGATTTCACATCTCATGTTATAGGATGGTTCTCATGTTTGGTTTTAGAAGCATTGAGATATCACATCTCATGCTATCGGAAGGGTCTCAGGTTTGGAATGGGAAGGAGTTTGATATCACATCTCATGTTATAGGAAGGATCTCAGGTTTGGTATTAGAAGCATTGAGATATCACATCTCATGCTATAGGAAGGGTCTCAGGATTGGAATCGGAAGGAGTTGTATATGACATCTCATGCCATAGGAAGGGTCTCAGGTTTGGTATAAGCATTGAGATATCACATCTCTGCTATCGGAAGGTGTTAAGACGGATTTCTGAACTCTGTCCTGGTGGCACAGAAGTTCAGAAGGCCAACCTAATTACTTGGAACAGTATAACCTCTGGACGAGCCAGACCAATCAAGGTAGCGATCGCGGCGGTCAAGACTAGGTCTCAAGAGGGGTGAGGGTGACTGAAAGCCCGCAATGAGCACACAAAGCAAGAGCGCTTACAAACTACTCCAAACAGTTGTTGTATCAAAAATATATACACATTTATTTTAAGGCCTTTAAAATAATGACCGTAGCGAGAAAATCACAATATCACAATATTAAGCCAACACATACCATATCAACACAATATATATACAAATACGACAGTCGCAAGCGTTATATGCACGAAATGTGTAGTCCACCTGAAAGGGAAAGAAAACAGGCAGTGCGATAATGCTTTAGACTCAGTTCGCCTTCAGAGGCGCCTAACTAGATGGAAGTCCGAGCCCTGCGAAGAGTGGAGCCTTGTGCTCAAAGTACCTGCACACGCTGGTGCCAACGGGCAAAAGAAGAAGCTCTTCGGAGGAAGTCAGGCAGTTCGGGTTAGTGCACAACAGAAGAAGAACAGGTTCCGCGACTCAAGCGCAGCCTCCACAGTGAGCAGAAGCAGAGCGCGAGTACGGACAAAAGGGTGCTGTTTTTACACAGCGGGGAAAAGCAATGGGCTACTGCAGGAGGGCGACCAGATCCTAGCTATACTACTCACCGGTCCCCGATGCAAGCAGACCCAGGCTTCTCCACGTTAGTTTCAACAGCTGGCAGGTTCAGAAGAGCCGGGAATGCCTCGGCGTCGTGTAGAGAAAAAAGACGTCCCAATCGAAGAAACCTGCACAGTTTTGTCACCACAGAAGGGCAACGGAGCGGCCGTGTGTATCTGAGCCAAATGTACACTACTCACTTCAGACTTGGGAACGCCAAGTGTACTAAGCGTGTGAGAGTGACAAGGACTCGAAATACAACACAACCTGGCGGCGGTTACAGAGCAGGACTCCCTTGTAAGCTGGTCAGTCAACTGGATGGCCCAGAGACGCTTCAGAAGGCTTACTGGCAGGAGATGATGAAGTCGCCGAGAATAGCTGTTCCTGCTATTCTAAAGGTCGAAGCCCCAGTACAGGCCTTCTGGTTCGATCAAAGGAGGAAAGGGTTTCACAGGACGACAGCAGTGCAAAGGAGGAGTCCTTCAGCGGGTCACCAGCGATTCCTCGGTCCAGCCTCTTGGTTGCAGGATACTTGGCTCCTGTATTTCTTCGTTCGTGAGAACTCAGGAGATCGACATGGTAGTGGTGTTTCCAGCCCCCTCTTATCCACGGTTCCCTTCGCGCCCAAACGGAGGGGAGCCAATGGGAGATCCGCTCATCAACACACACACACCATTCGTGGACCAATCACGGACCACGGTGGTCCCAGGCATTCACACCACCCTAGACTCTCTGGCACCCAGGATGTGTATTGGGACCAGACATCCCAGCCCACACCCTGGAGGCACACAAAAGACATGTAGAAGCCCGCGAAAGCATCCGTGTTTCGCGGGAAAGTACATGCCCAAATAAGGAAGGCCCCGGGTCGCTCGACCTGGGGAAGGTGAAGGGAGCAAGACGGTCAGTGGACAGGACAAAGGAGCCTCGTGGTCTGGCCATTTTGGGAGCCAGGCCACCATTTTGGGTTAAGCGCAGAAAACGCGCTTAGAACGCCAAAAGGAGCTCAAAATACACAAAACGATCGCTGCCACCATTCCAGTCCCTGAATGACTTGCACCGATCAAATACAATCCTAAACGAGTATCTAGGGCCTGTAGAAGGCTAGAGACCCAAGAGAGCTGTAACTTAGCTTACAGTGCCCTCTTGTGTCATGTTGCACTAAAGCCGCAACATGATAAAAGAAACTACGGGAAACAGCGTTCCCCGGTACTGACTGTCTTAAGGGCATGTCAGTTTCCCCATAAGAAAAGGAGCGAAAGCCCAGAGGAGTGCGGCAGAAGGCTGCACTTCTCTGGCAAAGTCAAGAACAAGGTGAAAAACAACAGCAAAAAGTTTAGCGGTTGCCACATGGAAGGAAAATTACCTACAATTACGAAATCTTTCCTAACACTCGCCCCTCCCAGACTATGGACAGGGGGAACTAATCCACCCCTGGATGAGTCTCTTGTTCAGGTCGGTTAAACATTCTGGACAACCCATCAGCATTGCTATGTTGGACACCTGGCCTATGCTCAATAGTGAAGTCGAAGCCTTGTAGACTTATGGACCACCTAAGCAACTTTGGATTCTCCCCCTTCATGTTCATTAGCCACTTTAACGGCTTATGGTCAGTCTGCACAGTGAAGTGGGTCCCATAGAGGTAGGGCCTCAGCTTCCTTAGGGCCCACACAACAGAGAAACATTCTTTCTCTACCGTGGACCATCTGAGCTCTCTGTCCTTAAGCTGGCGGCTAATAAAACCAATAGGGTGTTCCTTACCCTTCTCATCTACTTGTGATAGTACAGCTCCTATCCCAGTGTCAAAGACGTCCGTCTGCAATATAAAAGGTCTTTGATAATCAGGGGCCCTGAGGACAGGGGCCTGGCACAAGGAGTCTTTTAAGCCATTGAAGGCCTTCTCACACTCGTCGGTCCAAGTTACCTTCTTGGGTTTCTTCGGAGTTGTGAGGGCAGTCAGAGGGGCAGCTATGGTGCCATAGTCTGCCACAAAATTGCGGTAATACCCCGTGAGTCCTAAGAAGGCTCTCACTTGGGTTTGCGTAGTGGGGGTAGGCCAGTCTTGTACTGCTTGTACTTTACTGGGAAGAGGCTGTATCCTCCCTCCACCTACTTCATGTCCAAGGTAAACCACTGAGCCTTGTCCAATCTGGCATTTACTAGCCTTTATGGTCAGGTGTGCTTTCTGAAGAGCCTGGAGCACAATCCTGAGGTGTTTCACATGGTCTTCCCAGGTGGCACTGAAAACTGCTATATCGTCCAGATATGCAAGACAGAATTCGTCCAACCCATTCAACACATGATTCACAAGCCTCTGGAAAGTGGCAGGTGCATTCTTCAACCCGAACGGCATTACCCGGAATTGGTAAAGGCCGTCTGGAGTAGAAAATGCTGTCTTCTCCTTGGCATGTTCTGCTAAAGCTATTTGCCAATAGCCAGCAGTGAGGTCAAACGTGCTGAGGTACTTGGAGGCACCCAAAGTATCCACCAGCTCATCTGTTCGAGGCAAGGGGTGTGCATCTGTCTTGGTGACAGCATTCAGAGCCCTGTAATCCACGCAGAACCTCAATTCAGAAGTGCCTGCCTTTGGAACCAAAACCACAGGGCTGGACCAAGGACTACTAGAGGCTTCAATCAACCGAAGGTCTAACATCTTGTTAATATAAGACCGTACTTTGTCTGACATCCTACTTTTGGTAGGTACACTGTCTCCTGTGTCAATGTTATGTTTGCACCAAGGTGTCAAACCAGGCGACTGTGAAAACGGGGGAAAACTGCCTAAGCAAACTTTTCACCTCAGCCTGCTGATCAGAAGTCAGGTGAGGGGCCACTCGGACACCTTCAAAGGAGCTATCTGAAGGACCACTTTGGAATAGGTCGGGGAGAGGTTCAGACTCCTCTTCCTCAACGTCTGAAGCCAGTAGCAGTGCTGCGATTTCGACTCTTGGCCTTCAGCCTATTCACGTGAAACACGTTTGGAGCCTGTCCAGGCCTTCCAAGGTCCACTAAATAGTTCACCTCACCCAGGGGCTCCACCACTGTGTAAGGGCCTGACCATTTGTCCTGTAAAGCTCAAGGCCTTATGGGATTCATGATCAGGACTTGCTGACCAGGTGTAAAGTTGATGAGGGAAGCTTTCTGGTCGTACCAATGTTTCACCAGCGCTTGTCCTGCCTTCAATTTATCACTAGCCAAGCCCATCAGAAGTACCATCCGTTTTCTGAGCCCTAGCACATAATCAACTACGTTGGTAGTAACAGGGGGAGTGGGCATCTCCCATCCCTCTTTGACGATTGCTAAGGGTCCCCGTACGGGATGACCGAACAGAAGTTCGAAGGGGCTGAAGCCAACACCCTCTTGTGGTACCTCTCGGTAGGCAAACAGTAAGCATGGTAACAGAAGATCCCATTTTCTTCTCTGAGGCTCCTCCAGAGCCCCAATCATGCTCTTTAACGTTCTGTTGAAACGTTCCACCAGACCATTGGTCTGGGGGTGGTATGCAGAAGAGAACTTGTAGGTGACCCCACATTCTTTCCACATAGCCTGCATATACTTCGACATAAAGTTGCTGCCACGATCCGACACAACTTCTTTAGGGAAGCCAACCCTAGTAAATATGCCAAGTAAAGCTTTTGCAACTGACTTGGCAGTTACAGTTTTCAATGGGATGGCCTCAGGATATCTGGTTGCATGGTCGACCAGCACCAGGATAAACCTATTGCCTGAGGATGTTTGCGGGTCAAGGGGACCAACGATGTCGATCCCTACCCTTTCAAATGGTACCCCCACAACTGGGAGCGGTACCAACGGAGCTTGGATTGTCGCGCCAACCTTACCAGACAACTGGCAGGAGGCACAACTCCTGCAGTGACTTTCTACTTGCACCCCCATCTTGGGCCAGTAGAAGTGCATGGATAACCTTTGCTTGGTCCTCTTCATACCAAGGTGACTAGCAAGGGGAACTTCATGCGCCAACTGCAGGAGGAAGGGCCTAACAGCAAGGGGAACCACCAACCTCCTATGGTCTCCTTCTGTAGACTCTGTGGGCTCACTATACAGGAGTCCACCTTCCCAATAAATCCTATGCATCCCAGGAGGTTCACCCTCAAGCTGGGATCAGGCCTGTCTCCTTAGGCCTTCCAGAGATGGGCACTCACATTGGCCTTTACTGAATTCGTCCCTATCAGGACCTCCTTCAACTAACAAGTCTTTTAGTTCAGGATGATCGTTGGGGTCAAATACTTCAGGCATCGCCACCTCCTCGTCAGGCCCGGGCGATTGACCAACTTCCTCCACCGCAGTGGTAGGCGAGCTCGGGGGAATATTCTCTTTCCCTCATCTTGACTTGTCGACTCCTTTCGCCTTGGGTTTCCCCTTCGGCTGGGGCAGCGTATTGGACTTGACCAATGCTGCCCGTGCTTGAGACCGTGTGTAGGGTCTTTCGGCAGTGTCTCCTACGAGCCCTAAAGCTCTGAGATCATTACCTAACAAGACCTTTCCCTGGACGTTTCTCTGAATGCTCACTGGAATCCTGACTGCTGTACCATTTAAAGTAAGATTTACAGGTATTACTGGAAACATACGGAGGGGGCCGTCAGCCAACTTAGTGGGCATCAGAGTAGCTCTGGAAACTTCCTCTGAGTCTACCAAGGTAGAATCCACTACAGTGCGACTGCACCCACTATCCCTAAGAGCTGGAGTATCTACTCCATTGATCAGCACACTGTCTTTAAAGTAGTGCTTGGTATTATCTGGAATCTAGCATAAGCCTCTGCGACTTTAGGCTCCCAGGAACCCAGGGACACTAAAACTACCTCAGCCTCTATCCCGCTGGGAAATGAGTCTGAGGAGAAGGATGCTCCTGTAATCTCTTCTTCCTCGTAGGAGGAGAAGGCCAGATTAGAGGAGTGGACCCCCAAAAGTCTAACCTTACAACGGGGATCCCCCTTCACGTGGTCAGTTGCTCCACAAGCAAAACAAGATCCATTGGGTCTGTTTACATAGGGAGGCTTATTGTAACCAGAGTTCTGTTTCGGAGGCTGTCCTCCACTACCCTGTGAGTTCTCTTGTGTCTTACCCTTATTTTTCTTTTTGTGGCCCTTATGAGAAGAAGATTTAGCAGATTCTCCACCCTCCATATCTTTGGACTTTTTCCCCTCCTCCTGCTTACCAGGATGAGTTTTGTCCTTATGGGACACTCGATGTGACACCCATAAGTCTGCTGCAATGGCCAGCTTCTTAGGATCTATCTCCTTCGAATTGGCCAAATGCTGCTTAAGCTCCGAGGAAGAAGAAGCAAAAATGGGTTACCAGTCAAATGGTCGAAAACATTTGGTCGACAGACAATTTGGTCGACACCATTTGGTCGAATGCCAAATGGTCGAATTGTTTTTTTTTTTTTTTTTACCCATTTTTTGGGTTTTTTTGGGGGGGTCCCCCCCAACCCCCTTTTTTTTATTTTTTATTTTTTTTCCCCACACGAAAACCCACAAAACACATATATATAAAAAAAAAAACATTCGACCATTTGGCATTCGACCAAATGGTGTCGACCAAATTGCAGTCGACCAGTTTGTCGTCGACCAGTTGACTGGACACCGCAAAAATGTGTTCCAGCATGACAAGATTTATCATGCCTTCGAAGGTAGAAACCTTATAACCTTCGACCCAGCCAGTTAAGTTTTTCAAGGATTCAGTGACATAAGATACCCAAGTACCACCTTCCTTTTTCTTATACTCTCGGAAACGTTTCAAATATTGGGCCGGAGTCTTCCCAAACTTTAAAATGAGAGTTTGCTTTAACATTGCGAAATCAGCTCGCTCAGCCTTCGACATTTCCATAATGGCACTACAGCCAGATTGGGGCAGTCTGCTGAGTAACCAGGCAATCTTATCAGCATTGTCAACTTGTTGAACTTCGCATGCATACTCAAACGCATTCAGCCAGTCCATAATGTCATTCCTTTCTTCATACACACTGAGCAGATCTTTCGGAAACCGTGGATGAGAGGAGGCCCAAGACCCATGTCCAGGACCCTTGGACCCATTTGCAACCTGAAGCTTGGCCAGTTCCAACTGGTGATCCCTGTCTTTCTGTTTTTCTGCCTGTTCGATTTTTAGTTTGGCTATGCTGAATTCAAGCTCCTGCTGCCTAAACCGCAGCTCTTGCTTCTTGAATTCAAGCATAGCATCCCCATCAACACTGGCAGAGGAAACATTAGACATCTCGTCCTCCCTGTCCTCGTGGTCGCGATGGATCAGTGCGGCGGCAGAACTGTCGGTTCTACCAGTGAGAGCAGCCCCACCACCTTCCGAACTGTCCTCAGAAGTTATAGCGTCAAGCTGCGCTTCTTGCCACGCAAAGATTCTTTGGATCATTTCCAATTTCGTGCCTTGAGAGGAAACACCTCTCTCCGCACACATCTTCTTCAATGTTTCTGATTTGGAAGCATTTAAAGTTAACAAGGTATTTGTTTCCATACTGTTAGATAGGACTATGGCCTTTTTAAAGTTATACTACAACAATTCACTACGTGTCCTGGTTGGAATAACCTGAAATGCCTTAGTTCGTGCGCAACACTGGATACCTTCAGTCGTATCCCACCGCTGTACACCAATTTGTTAAGACGGATTTCTGAACTCTGTCCTGGTGGCGCAGAAGTTCAGAAGGCCAACCTAATTACTTGGAACAGGGTAACCTCTGGACGAGCCAGACCAATCAAGGTAGCGATCGCGGCGGTCAAGACTAGGTCTCAAGAGGGGTGAGGGTGACTGAAAGCCCGCAATGAGCACACAAAGCAAGATCACTTACAAACTACTCCAAACAGTTGTTATATCAAAAATATATACACATTTATTTTAAGGCCTTTAAAACAATGACCGTAGCGAGAAAATCACAATATAACGATATTAAACCAACACATACCATACCAATACAATATATATACAAATACGACAGTCGCAAGCGTTATATGCACAAAATGTGTAGTCCACCTGCAAGGGAAGGAAAACAGGCAGTGCGATACAATGCTTTCGACTCAGTTCGCCTTCAGAGGCACCTAACTAGATGGAAGTCCGAGCCCTGCGAAGAGTGGAGCCTTGTGCTCAAAAGTACTTGCACACGCTGGTGCCAACGGGCAAAAGGGCAGTCTCTTCTAAGGAAATCAGGCAGTTCAGTTCAGTGCACAAATGAAAGAGAACAAGTTCCGCGACTCAAGCGCAGCCTCCACAGTGGGCAGAAGCAGAGCGCGAGTACGGCAAAAGGGTGCTGTTTTACACAGCGGGGAAAAGCAATGGGCTCCTGCAGGAGGGCGACCAGATCCTAGCTAAACTACTCACCGGTCCCCGATGCAAGCAGACCCAGGCTTCTCCGCGTCCGTTTCAGCAGCTGGCAGGTTCAGAAGAGCAGGGAACGCCTCGTCGTCGTGTTGAGTAAAAAGACGTCCCAATTGAAGAAACCTGCACAGTTTTGTCACCACAGCAGGGCAACGGAGCGGCCGTGTGTATCTGAGCCAAATGTACACTACTCACTTCCGACCTGGGAACGCCAAGTGTACGAAGCGTGTGAGAGTGACAAGGACTCGAAATACAACACAACCTGGCGGCGGTTACAGAGCAAGACTCCCGTGTAAGCTGGTCAGTCAACTGGATGGCCCAGAGACGCTTCCGAAGGCTTACTGGCAGGAGATGATGAAGATGCCGAGAATAGCTGTTCCCGCTATTCCAAGGGACGAAGCACCAGTACAGGCCTTCTGGTTCGATCAAAGGTGAAAAGGGTTTCACAAGGCGACAGCAGTGTAGAGCAGAAGTCCTTCAGCGGGTCACCAGCGATTCCTCGGTCCAGCCTCTTGGTTGCAGGATACTTGGCTCCTGTATTCCTTCGTTCGTGAGAACTCAGGAGATCGACATGGTAGTGGTGTTTCCAGCCCCATCTTATCCACGGTTCCCTTCGTGCCAAAACGGAGGGGACCCAATGGGAGATCCGCTCATCAACACTCACACCATATGTGGACCAATCACGGACCACGGTGGTCCCAGGCATTCACACCACCCTAGACTCTCTGGCACCCAGGATGTGTATTGGGACCAGACATCCCAGCCCACACCCAGGAGGCGCACAAAAGACATGTAGAAGCCCGCGAAAGCATCCGTGTTTCGCGGGAAATTACATGCCCAAATAAGGAAGGCCCCGGGTCGGCTCGACCTGGGGAAGGTGAAGGGAGCAAGACGGTCAGCGGACAGGACAAAGGAGCCTCGTGGTCTGGCCATTTTGGGAGCCAGGCCACCATTTTGGGTTAAGCGCAGAAAACGCGCTTAGAACGCCAAAAGGAGCTCAAAATACAAAGAAACGATCGCTGCCACCATTCCCGTCCCTGAATTACTTGCACCGATCAAATACAATCCTAAACGAGTATCTAGGGCCTGTAGAAGGCTAGAGACCCAAAAGAGCTGTAACTTAGCTTACAGTGCCCTCTTGTGTCATGTTGCACGAAAGCCGCAACATGATAAAAGAAACTACGGGAAACAGCGTTCCCCGGTACTGACTGTCTTAAGGGCATGTCAGTTTCCCCATAAGAAAAGGAGCGAAAGCCCAGAGGAGTGCAGCAGAAGGCTGCACTTCTCTGGCAAAGTCAAGAACAAGGTGAAAAACAACAGCAAAAAGTTTAGGGGTTGCCACATGGAAGGAAAATTACCTACAATTACGAAATCTTTCCTAACAGGATGGTTCTCATGTTTGGTTTTTGAAGCATTGAGATATCACATCTCATGCTATCGGAAGGGTCTCAGGATTGGAATGTGAAGGAGTTGGATATCACATCTCATGATAAAGGAAGGGTCTCAGAATTGGAATGGGAAGGAGTTGGATATCACATCTCAAGCTATAGGAAGGGTCTCAGGTTTGGTAGAAGCATTGGGATATCACATCTCATGCTATCGGAAGGGTCTCAGGTTGGAATTGGAAGGATTTGGATATCACATCTCATGTTATAGGAAGGATCTCAGGTTTGGTATTAGAAGCATTGAGATATCACATCTCATGCTATAGGAAGGGTCTCAGGAATGGAATGGGAAGGAGTTTTATATGACATCTCATGCCATAGGAAGGATCTCAGGTTTGGTATAAGCATTGAGATATCACATCTCTGCTATCGGAAGAGTCTCAGGATTGGAATGGGAAGGAGTTGGATATCCCATCTCATGTTATAGGAAGGGTCTCAGGTTTGGTATTAGAAGCATTGAGATATCACATCTCATGCTATAGGAAGCGTCTCAGGATTGGAATGGGAAGGACTTGGATGTCACATCTCATGCTATAGGGAGGGTCTCAAGTTTGATATCAGAAGCTTTGAGATAAAAAATCTCATGATATCGGAAGGGTCTCAGGATTGGAATGTGAAGGAGTTTGATATCACATCTCATGATAAAGGAAGGGTCTAAGGTTTGGAAGGGGAAGGATTTGGATATCACATCTCATGTTATAGGACGGGTCTCAGGTTTGGTATTAGAAGCATTGCGATATCAAGTCTCATGGTATAGGAAGGGTCTCAGAATTGGAATGGGAAGGAGTTGGATATCACATCTCAAGCTATAGGAAGGGTCTCAGGATTGGAATGGGAAGGAGTTTGATATCACATCTCATGCCATAGTATGGGTCTCAGGTTTGGTAGAAGCATTGGGATATCACATCTCATGCTATCGGAAGGGTCTCAGGTTGGAATGGGAAGGATCTGGATATCACATCTCATGTTATAGGAAGGATCTCGGGTTTGGTATTAGAAGCATTGAGATATCAAATCTCATGCTACAGGAAGGGTCTCAGGATTGGAATGGGAAGGAGTTGGATATCAAATCTCATGCTATAGGAAGGGTCTCAGGAATGGAATGGGAAGGAGCTTTATATGACATCTCATGCCATAGGAAGGATCTCAGGTTTGGTATTAGAAGCAGTGAGACATCACATCTCATGTTATAGGAAGGGTCTCAGGATTGGAATGGGAAGGAGTTGGATATCACTTCTCATCCAATAGGAAGGGTCTCAGGTTTGGAATGAGAAGGAATTGGATATCACATCATGTTATAGGAAGGATCTCAGGATTGGAATGGGAAGGAGTTAGATATCACATCTCGTTATAGGAAGGGTCTCAGGATTGGAATGGGAAGGATTTGGATATCACATCTCTTGCTATAGGAAGGGTCTCAGGTTTTTTATTAGAAACATTGAGCTATCACATCTCATGCTATAGGAAGGGTTTCAGGATTGGAATGGGAAGGATTTGGATATCACATCTCATGCTAAAGGAAGGGTCTCAGGTTTGGAAGGGGAAGGATTTGGATATCACATCTCATGTTATAGGACGGGTCTCAGGTTTGGTATTAGAAGCCTTGAGATATCACATCTCATGGTATAATAAGGGTCTCAGGATTGGAATGGGAAGGAGTTGGATATCACATCTCAAGCTATCTCAGGATTGGAATGGGAAGGAGTTTGATATCACATCTCGAGCTATAGGAAGGGTCTCAGGTTTGGGAAGGGAAGGATTGGGATTTCACATCTCGTTATAGGATGGTTCTCATGTTTGTTTTTAGAAGCATTGAGATATCAAATCTCATGCTATTGGAAGGGTCTCAGGTTTGGAATGGGAAGGAGTTGGATATCACATCTCATGTTATAGGAAGGATCTCAGGTTTGGTATTAGAAGCATTGAGATATCACATCTCATGCTATCGG
This sequence comes from Ambystoma mexicanum, assembly GCF_040938575.1. Classification (NCBI taxonomy): domain Eukaryota; kingdom Metazoa; phylum Chordata; class Amphibia; order Caudata; family Ambystomatidae; genus Ambystoma; species Ambystoma mexicanum. The sequence goes on from NC_090934.1 coordinate 1,158,795,638, forward strand.
AAGGGTCTCAGGATTGGAATGGGAAGGAGTTGGATATCACATATGCTAAAGGAAAGGTCTCAGGTTTGGAAGGGGAAGGATTTGGATCTCACATCTCATGTTTTAGGAAGGATCTCAGGTTTGGTATTAGAAGCATTGAGATATCACATCTCATGCTATAGGAAGGGTCTCAGGATTGGAATGTGAAGGATTTGGATATCACATCATACTAAAGGTAGGGTCTCAGGTTTGGCATAAGCATTGAGATATCACATCTCTGCTATCGGAAGGGTCTCAGGATTGGATTGGGAAGGAGTTGGATATCCCTTCTCATGCTATAGGAAGGGTCTCAGGTTGGAATGGAAAGGAGTTGGATATCACATCTCATGCTATAGGAAGGGTCTTGTAGGGTATTTTGTGGAGATTTGGGGCCTGACGGTATTTTCTTACCGCCGAAAAATAACTTAGCAACAATCACTCCTTGTATTCAGATTGGGCCATGTACAACAATAATACAGTGGACATGCATTATTTCAGCACACAGACATGCGTATTTGGTTGGCGTGGTTGGTATGCGTGGTTGGTGGTATTTTGGTGAGCATAATTCCCTTGTTTTATTTGTGGCCCCAATATCCAGAACCCCTTATTTTTGCTTAGATTTTTCGTGTAATCACTAGAGAGACCTCAGGCTTGCATTTCAGGAACACCACATTTTCATTTTTAGTGTGCCATCATGGGCAATTTCTCTCTGTCTTATCTACGGCAGCGAGCTATCATGTGGTATTTTCACTATCTTATATACGGTAGTGAACTATGTCCCGGGCCTCCCTTTTTGCCGACTCATAGACCTCCGACAAACTACAACACACACAGTTAGTTATAACTGCTCATACTGAATTACATTGTGCACACGGCTGCAGCCAAATTTGATGTTTAGCTACCTTGAGAATGACAATTGCACTGTCTAAACATCTCCCCACATCATCAGCACTGTTTTGGTAAATATAAAACACACCACTCGTCTGCTTTCAAATATTTTTGTGTATTATAAAAGTTGCATTTAAACACGATCTCACTCTTTACAGAAATAAATAAAATAGCACAGTAACAGCATTGTCTATACACTGAAAAGAGAGTGGTGGAGACAAGAACTCAATTTGCAACATTAAACATGTGATTAAAGCACAGGAATCTCCTTCCCGACACTGACTGAATATTCTCGTACACACTCAGCCCCCACACTTCTGTAATTACCTTATCTGTTCAGCATGAGTTTTCTTCAGCTTTTCTCTTTCTGAATTTGGCTCCCTTGAAGACTAACCCCGGTGAAAACAAGCGTCTTTCGTTCTCAAACCGGGGTTATTGCCTGGAATTCTCAGCTTTTGCAGCAGGAATGCTTCAGCCAGGAAAACAGGTCCTTCTCCCAGCTCTGCCAAATCCCGACTGTCCTCCCCCTCTCTTCAAGCTCCCCCAGCAAGACTCTCATCACTGCCTCTAGCATGATACTTGCTATGACGCTGCTCCAATCAGAATCAATCATGCCATCTCCTCCCTCACTACACAATGGCTCATTTCTACAGTAATTATTTGTAACCAACTGATTTCCTGTTCCTTCAAGCCCTTTTGCTTCCTGTAGTTATGTGGACAGAGCAGCAGAGAAAAAGAAAAAAATGAATGTGCGTTTAAAAGTTCACTTTCAGAGTAGGCCTAATTCTGCAGTGGAGACACATTTTTATTAGTGGGTTATGTTAAATGCAGTTTTATTAGTCAGGTTATTTATTAATAGTGTTAGTTATTAATTTTCAAATGTGTCTCTTGCACCACAGGCATTTCAGGTGAAAAATAGTGTGCATTTTTGAGTGTGCACATGTGCTTTTAACTGTAAAAATAGATTTGCATCTTATATGTTAAAATCGTTTTTGACTGAATAGCCTGTCTTTACTTATATGTCCATGTTAATCTGGCAACACATATAGCAATGCACCACACCCATGTGGTGGTGCTGCATCAAAAAAAATTGCTATCTGTGCAGTAGTGCTGTACTCTGTGCTGTAACACGCCAAATATCCTTACAGTCTCAAGATTGAAATGGGAAGGATTTGGATATCACATCTCTTGCTATAGGAAGGGTCTCAGGTTTTTTATTAGAAACATTGAGATATCACATCTCATGCTATAGGAAGGGTTTCAGGATTGGAATGGGAAGGATTTGGATATCACATCTCATGCTAAAGGAAGGGTCTCAGGTTTGGAAGGGGAAGGATTTGGATATCATATCTCATGTTATAGGGCGGGTCCCAGGTTTGGTATTAGAAGTATTGAGATATCACATCTCATGGTATAGGAAGGGTCTCAGGATTTGAATGGGAAGGAGTTGGATATCACATCTCATCCAATAGGAAGGGTCTCAGGTTTGGAATGGAAAGGAATTGGATATCACATCATGTTATAGGAAGGATCTCAGGATTGGAATGGGAAGGATTTGGATATCCCTTCTCATGCTATAGGAAGTGTCTCAGGTTGGAATGGGAAGGTGTTGGATATCACATCTCGTTATAGGAAGGGTTTCAGGATTGGAATGGGAAGGATTTGGATATCACATCTCATGCTAAAGGAAGGGTCTCAGGTTTGGAAGGGGAAGGATTTGGATATCATATCTCATGTTATAGGTCGGGTCCCATGTTTGGTATTAGAAGCATTGAGATATCACATCTCATGCTATAGGAGGAGTCTCAGGATTGGAATGGGAAGGAGTTGGATATCACGTCTCATGTTATACGAAGGGTCTCAGGATTGGAATGGCAAGGAGTTGGAAATCACATCTCATGCTAAAGGAAGGGTCTCAGGTTTGATAGAAGCATTGAGATATCACATCTCATGCTATAGGAAGGAACTCAGGATTGCAATGGGAAGGAGTTGGATATCACATCTCATGCCATAGGATGGGTCATCAGGTTTGGTATAAGCATTGAGATATCACATCTCTGCTATCTGAAGGGTCTCAGGATAGGAATGGGAAGGACTTAGATATCACATCTCATACTATAGGGAGGGTCTCAGTTTTGATATTAGAAGCATTGAGCTATCACATCTCATGCTATCGGAAGGGTCTCAGGATTGGAATGGGATGGAGTTGGATATCACATCTCAAGCTGTCTCGGGATTGGAATGGGAAGGAGTTTGATATCACATCTCAAGCTATAGGAAGGGTCTCAGGTTTGGAAGGGGAAGGATTTGGATCTCACATCTCATGTTTTAGGACGGGTCTCAGGTTTGGTATTAGAAGCATTGAGATATCACATCTCATGGTATAGGAAGGGTCTCAGGATTGGAATGGGAAGGAGTTGGCTATTCCATCTCAAGCTATCTCAGGAATGGAATGGGAAGGAGTTTGATATCACATCTCAAGCTATAGGAAGGGTCTCAGGTTTGGAAAGGGAAGGATTTGGATTTCACATCTCATGTTATAGGATGGTTCTCATGTTTGGTTTTAGTAGCATTGAGATATCACATCTCATGCTATCGGAAGGGTCTCAGGTTTGGAAAGGGAAGGATTTGGAGTTCACATGTTATAGGATGGTTCTCAGGTTTGGTTTTAGAAGCATTAAGATATAACATCTCATGCTATAGGAAGGGTCTCAGGTTTGGAATGGGAAGGAGTTGATATCACATCTCATGCTAAAGGAAAGGTCTCAGGTTTGGAAAGGGAAGGATTTGGAGTTCACATGTTTTAGGACGGGTCTCAGGTTTGGTATTAGAAGCATTGAAATATCACATCTCATGGTATAGGAAGGGTCTCAGAATTGGAATGGGAAGGAGTTGGATATCACATTGAATGGGAAGCAGTTTGATATCACATCTCAAGCTAAAGGAAGGGTCTCAGGTTTGGAAAGGGAATGATTTGGATTTCACATCTCATGTTATAGGATGGTTCTCATGTTTGGATTTAGAAGCATTGAGATATCACATCTCATGCTATCGGAAGGGTCTCAGGTTTGGGAAGGGAAGGATTGGGATTTCACATCTCATGTTATAGGATGGTTCTCATGTTTGTTTTTAGAAGCATTTAGATATCAAATCTCATGCTATTGGAAGGGTCTCAGGTTTGGAATGGGAAGGAGTTGGATATCACATCTCATGTTATAGGAAGGATCTCAGGTTTGGTATTAGAAGCATTGAGATATCACATCTCATGCTATAGGAAGGGTCTCAGGATTGGAATGTGAAGGATTTGGATATCACATCATACTAAAGGTAGGGTCTCAGGTTTGGTATAAGCATTGAGATATCACATCTCTGCTATCGGAAGGGTCTCAGGATTGGATTGGGAAGGAGTTGGATATCCCTTCTCATGCTATATGAAGGGTCTCAGGTTGGAATGGGAAGCAGTTGGATATCACATCTCATGCTATAGGAAGGGTCTCAAGATTGAAATGGGAAGGATTTGGATATCACATCTCTTGCTATAGGAAGGGTCTCAGGTTTTTTTATTAGAAACATTGAGATATCACATCTCATGCTATAGGAAGGGTTTCAGGATTGGAATGGGAAGGATTTGGATATCACATCTCATGCTAAAGGAAGGGTCTCAGGTTTGGAAGGGGAAGGATTTGGATATCATATCTTATGTTATAGGGCGGGTCCCAGGTTTGGTATTAGAAGCATTGAGATATCACATCTCATGGTATAGGAAGGGTCTCAGGATTGGAATGGGAAGGAGTTGGATATCACATCTCATCCAATAGGAAGGGTCTCAGGTTTGGAATGGGAAGGAATTGGATATCACATCATGTTATAGGAAGGATCTCAGGATTTGAATGGGAAGGATTTGGATATCCCTTCTCATGCTATAGGAAGTGTCTCAGGTTGGAATGGGAAGGAGTTGGATATCACATCTCGTTATAGGAAGGGTCTCAGGATTAGAATGGGAAGGATTTGGATATCACATCTCTTGCTATAGGAAGGTTCTAAGGTTTTTTATTAGAAACATTGAGCTATCACATCTCATGCTATAGGAAGGGTTTCAGGATTGGAATGGGAAGGATTTGGATTTCACATCTCATGTTATAGGATGGTTCTCATGTTTGGTTTTAGTAGCATTGAGATATCACATCTCATGCTATCGGAAGGGTCTCAGGTTTGGAAAGGGAAGGATTTGGAGTTCACATGTTATAGGATGGTTCTCAGGTTTGGTTTTAGAAGCATTAAGATATAACATCTCATGCTATAGGAAGGGTCTCAGGTTTGGAATGGGAAGGAGTTGATATCACATCTCATGCTAAAGGAAAGGTCTCAGGTTTGGAAAGGGAAGGATTTGGAGTTCACATGTTTTAGGACGGGTCTCAGGTTTGGTATTAGAAGCATTGAAATATCACATCTCATGGTATAGGAAGGGTCTCAGAATTGGAATGGGAAGGAGTTGGATATCACATTGAATGGGAAGCAGTTTGATATCACATCTCAAGCTAAAGGAAGGGTCTCAGGTTTGGAAAGGGAATGATTTGGATTTCACATCTCATGTTATAGGATGGTTCTCATGTTTCGATTTAGAAGCATTGAGATATCACATCTCATGCTATCGGAAGGGTCTCAGGTTTGGGAAGGGAAGGATTGGGATTTCACATCTCATGTTATAGGATGGTTCTCATGTTTGTTTTTAGAAGCATTTAGATATCAAATCTCATGCTATTGGAAGGGTCTCAGGTTTGGAATGGGAAGGAGTTGGATATCACATCTCATGTTATAGGAAGGATCTCAGGTTTGGTATTAGAAGCATTGAGATATCACATCTCATGCTATAGGAAGGGTCTCAGGATTGGAATGTGAAGGATTTGGATATCACATCATACTAAAGGTAGGGTCTCAGGTTTGGTATAAGCATTGAGATATCACATCTCTGCTATCGGAAGGGTCTCAGGATTGGATTGGGAAGGAGTTGGATATCCCTTCTCATGCTATATGAAGGGTCTCAGGTTGGAATGGGAAGCAGTTGGATATCACATCTCATGCTATAGGAAGGGTCTCAAGATTGAAATGGGAAGGATTTGGATATCACATCTCATGTTATAGGATGGTTCTCATGTTTGTTTTTAGAAGCATTTAGATATCAAATCTCATGCTATTGGAAGGGTCTCAGGTTTGGAATGGGAAGGAGTTGGATATCACATCTCATGTTATAGGAAGGATCTCAGGTTTGGTATTAGAAGCATTGAGATATCACATCTCATGCTATAGGAAGGGTCTCAGGATTGGAATGTGAAGGATTTGGATATCACATCATACTAAAGGTAGGGTCTCAGGTTTGGTATAAGCATTGAGATATCACATCTCTGCTATCGGAAGGGTCTCAGGATTGGATTGGGAAGGAGTTGGATATCCCTTCTCATGCTATATGAAGGGTCTCAGGTTGGAATGGGAAGCAGTTGGATATCACATCTCATGCTATAGGAAGGGTCTCAAGATTGAAATGGGAAGGATTTGGATATCACATCTCTTGCTATAGGAAGGGTCTCAGGTTTTTTTATTAGAAACATTGAGATATCACATCTCATGCTATAGGAAGGGTTTCAGGATTGGAATGGGAAGGATTTGGATATCACATCTCATGCTAAAGGAAGGGTCTCAGGTTTGGAAGGGGAAGGATTTGGATATCATATCTTATGTTATAGGGCGGGTCCCAGGTTTGGTATTAGAAGCATTGAGATATCACATCTCATGGTATAGGAAGGGTCTCAGGATTGGAATGGGAAGGAGTTGGATATCACATCTCATCCAATAGGAAGGGTCTCAGGTTTGGAATGGGAAGGAATTGGATATCACATCATGTTATAGGAAGGATCTCAGGATTTGAATGGGAAGGATTTGGATATCCCTTCTCATGCTATAGGAAGTGTCTCAGGTTGGAATGGGAAGGAGTTGGATATCACATCTCGTTATAGGAAGGGTCTCAGGATTAGAATGGGAAGGATTTGGATATCACATCTCTTGCTATAGGAAGGTTCTAAGGTTTTTTATTAGAAACATTGAGCTATCACATCTCATGCTATAGGAAGGGTTTCAGGATTGGAATGGGAAGGATTTGGATTTCACATCTCATGTTATAGGATGGTTCTCATGTTTGGTTTTAGTAGCATTGAGATATCACATCTCATGCTATCGGAAGGGTCTCAGGTTTGGAAAGGGAAGGATTTGGAGTTCACATGTTATAGGATGGTTCTCAGGTTTGGTTTTAGAAGCATTAAGATATAACATCTCATGCTATAGGAAGGGTCTCAGGTTTGGAATGGGAAGGAGTTGATATCACATCTCATGCTAAAGGAAAGGTCTCAGGTTTGGAAAGGGAAGGATTTGGAGTTCACATGTTTTAGGACGGGTCTCAGGTTTGGTATTAGAAGCATTGAAATATCACATCTCATGGTATAGGAAGGGTCTCAGAATTGGAATGGGAAGGAGTTGGATATCACATTGAATGGGAAGCAGTTTGATATCACATCTCAAGCTAAAGGAAGGGTCTCAGGTTTGGAAAGGGAATGATTTGGATTTCACATCTCATGTTATAGGATGGTTCTCATGTTTCGATTTAGAAGCATTGAGATATCACATCTCATGCTATCGGAAGGGTCTCAGGTTTGGGAAGGGAAGGATTGGGATTTCACATCTCATGTTATAGGATGGTTCTCATGTTTGTTTTTAGAAGCATTTAGATATCAAATCTCATGCTATTGGAAGGGTCTCAGGTTTGGAATGGGAAGGAGTTGGATATCACATCTCATGTTATAGGAAGGATCTCAGGTTTGGTATTAGAAGCATTGAGATATCACATCTCATGCTATAGGAAGGGTCTCAGGATTGGAATGTGAAGGATTTGGATATCACATCATACTAAAGGTAGGGTCTCAGGTTTGGTATAAGCATTGAGATATCACATCTCTGCTATCGGAAGGGTCTCAGGATTGGATTGGGAAGGAGTTGGATATCCCTTCTCATGCTATATGAAGGGTCTCAGGTTGGAATGGGAAGCAGTTGGATATCACATCTCATGCTATAGGAAGGGTCTCAAGATTGAAATGGGAAGGATTTGGATATCACATCTCTTGCTATAGGAAGGGTCTCAGGTTTTTTTATTAGAAACATTGAGATATCACATCTCATGCTATAGGAAGGGTTTCAGGATTGGAATGGGAAGGATTTGGATATCACATCTCATGCTAAAGGAAGGGTCTCAGGTTTGGAAGGGGAAGGATTTGGATATCATATCTTATGTTATAGGGCGGGTCCCAGGTTTGGTATTAGAAGCATTGAGATATCACATCTCATGGTATAGGAAGGGTCTCAGGATTGGAATGGGAAGGAGTTGGATATCACATCTCATCCAATAGGAAGGGTCTCAGGTTTGGAATGGGAAGGAATTGGATATCACATCATGTTATAGGAAGGATCTCAGGATTTGAATGGGAAGGATTTGGATATCCCTTCTCATGCTATAGGAAGTGTCTCAGGTTGGAATGGGAAGGAGTTGGATATCACATCTCGTTATAGGAAGGGTCTCAGGATTAGAATGGGAAGGATTTGGATATCACATCTCTTGCTATAGGAAGGTTCTAAGGTTTTTTATTAGAAACATTGAGCTATCACATCTCATGCTATAGGAAGGGTTTCAGGATTGGAATGGGAAGGATTTGGATATCACATCTCATGCTAAAAGAAGGGTCTCAGGTTTGGAAGGGGAAGAATTTGGATATCACATCTCATGTTATAGGACGGGTCCCAGGTTTGGTATTAGAAGCATTGAGTTATCACATCTCATGCTATAGGAGGAGTCTCAGGATTGGAATGGGAAGGAGTTGGATATCACGTCTCATGTTATAGGAAGGGTCTCAGGATTGGAATGGCAAGGAGTTGGATATCACATCTCATGCTATAGGGAGGGTCTCAGGTTTGATATTAGAAGCATTGTGATATCACATCTCATGCTATCGGAAGGGTCTCAGGATTGGAATGGGAAGGAGTTGGATATCACATATGCTAAAGGAAAGGTCTCAGGTTTGGAAGGGGAAGGATTTGGATCTCACATCTCATGTTTTAGGACGGGTCTCAGGTTTGGTATTAGAAGCCTTGAGATATCACATCTCATGGTATAATAAGGGTCTCAGGATTGGAATGGGAAGGAGTTGGATATCACATCTCAAGCTATCTCAGGATTGGAATGGGAAGGAGTTTGATATCACATCTCGAGCTATAGGAAGGGTCTCAGGTTTGGGAAGGGAAGGATTCGGATTTCACATCTCGTTATAGTATGGTTCTCATGTTTGTTTTTAGAAGCATTGAGATATCAAATCTCATGCTATTGGAAGGGTCTCAGGTTTGGAATGGGAAGGAGTTCGATATCACATCTCATGCTATAGGAAGGGTCTCAGGATTGGAATGTGAAGGATTTGGATATCACATCATACTAAAGGTAGGGTCTCAGGTTTGGGATAAGCATTGAGATATCACATCTCTGCTATCGGAAGGGTCTCAGGATTGGATTGGGAAGGAGTTGGATATCCCTTCTCATGCTATATGAAGGGTCTCAGGTTGGAATGGGAAGCAGTTGGATATCACATCTCATGCTATAGGAAGGGTCTCAAGATTGAAATGGGAAGGATTTGGATATCACATCTCTTGCTATAGGAAGGGTCTCAGGTTTTTTTTATTAGAAACATTGAGATATCACATCTCATGCTATAGGAAGGGTTTCAGGATTGGAATGGGAAGGATTTGGATATCACATCTCATGCTAAAGGAAGGGTCTCAGGTTTGGAAGGGGAAGGATTTGGATATCATATCTTATGTTATAGGGCGGGTCCCAGGTTTGGTATTAGAAGCATTGAGATATCACATCTCATGGTATAGGAAGGGTCTCAGGATTGGAATGGGAAGGAGTTGGATATCACATCTCATCCAATAGGAAGGGTCTCAGGTTTGGAATGGGAAGGAATTGGATATCACATCATGTTATAGGAAGGATCTCAGGATTTGAATGGGAAGGATTTGGATATCCCTTCTCATGCTATAGGAAGTGTCTCAGGTTGGAATGGGAAGGAGTTGGATATCACATCTCGTTATAGGAAGGGTCTCAGGATTAGAATGGGAAGGATTTGGATATCACATCTCTTGCTATAGGAAGGTTCTAAGGTTTTTTATTAGAAACATTGAGCTATCACATCTCATGCTATAGGAAGGGTTTCAGGATTGGAATGGGAAGGATTTGGATATCACATCTCATGCTAAAAGAAGGGTCTCAGGTTTGGAAGGGGAAGAATTTGTTTATCACATCTCATGTTATAGGACGGGTCCCAGGTTTGGTATTAGAAGCATTGAATTATCACATCTCATGCTATAGGAGGAGTCTCAGGATTGGAATGGGAAGGAGTTGGATATCACGTCTCATGTTATAGGAAGGGTCTCAGGATTGGAATGGCAAGGAGTTGGATATCACATCTCATGCTATAGGGAGGGTCTCAGGTTTGATATTAGAAGCATTGTGATATCACATCTCATGCTATCGGAAGGGTCTCAGGATTGGAATGGGAAGGAGTTGGATATCACATATGCTAAAGGAAAGGTCTCAGGTTTGGAAGGGGAAGGATTTGGATCTCACATCTCATGTTTTAGGACGGGTCTCAGGTTTGGTATTAGAAGCCTTGAGATATCACATCTCATGGTATAATAAGGGTCTCAGGATTGGAATGGGAAGGAGTTGGATATCACATCTCAAGCTATCTCAGGATTGGAATGGGAAGGAGTTTGATATCACATCTCGAGCTATAGGAAGGGTCTCAGGTTTGGGAAGGGAAGGATTCGGATTTCACATCTCGTTATAGTATGGTTCTCATGTTTGTTTTTAGAAGCATTGAGATATCAAATCTCATGCTATTGGAAGGGTCTCAGGTTTGGAATGGGAAGGAGTTCGATATCACATCTCATGTTATAGGAAGGATCTCAGGTTTGGTATTAGAAGCATTGAGATATCACATCTCATGCTATAGGAAGGGTCTCAGGATTGGAATGTGAAGGATTTGGATATCACATCATACTAAAGGTAGGGTCTCAGGTTTGGTATAAGCATTGAGATATCACATCTCTGCTATCGGAAGGGTCTCAGGATTGGATTGGGAAGGAGTTGGATAACCCTTCTCATGCTATAGGAAGGGTCTCAGGTCGGAATGGGAAGGAGTTGGATATCACATCTCATGCATTAGGAAGGGTCTCAAGATTGAAATGGGAAGGTTTTGGATATCACATCTCATGCTAAAGGAAGGGTCTCAGGTTTGGAAGGGGAAGGATTTGGATATCATATCTCATGTTATAGGGCGGGTCCCAGGTTTGGTATTAGAAGCATTGAGATATCACATCTCATGGTATAGGAAGGGTCTCAGGATTGGAATGGGAAGGAGTTGGATATCACATCTCATCCAATAGGAAGGGTCTCAGGTTTGGAATGGGAAGGAATTGGATATCACATCATGTTATAGGAAGGATCTCAGGATTGGAATGGGAAGGATTTGGATATCCCTTCTCATGCAATAGGAAGTGTCTCAGGTTGGAATGGGAAGATGTTGGATATCACATCTCGTTATAGGAAGGGTCTCAGGATTGGAATGGGAAGGAGTTTGATATCACATCTCGAGCTATAGGAAGGGTCTCAGGTTTGGGAAGGGAAGGATTCGGATTTCACATCTCGTTATAGGATGGTTCTCATGTTTGTTTTTAGAAGCATTGAGATATCAAATCTCATGCTATTGGAAGGGTCTCAGGTTTGGAATGGGAAGGAGTTGGATATCACATCTCATGTTATAGGAAGGATCTCAGGTTTGGTATTAGAAGCATTGAGATATCACATCTCATGCTATAGGAAGGGTCTCAGGATTGGAATGTGAAGGATTTGGATATCACATCATACTAAAGGTAGGGTCTCAGGTTTGGTATAAGCATTGAGATATCACATCTCTGCTATCGGAAGGGTCTCAGGATTGGATTGGGAAGGAGTTGGATATCCCTTCTCATGCTATAGGAAGGGTCTCAGGTTGGAATGGGAAGGAGTTGGATATCACATCTCATGCTATAGGAAGGGTCTCAAGATTGAAATGGGAAGGTTTTGGATATCACATCTCTTGCTATAGGAAGGGTCTCAGGTTTTTTATTAGAAATATTATGATATCACATCTCATGCTATAGGAAGGGTTTCAGGATTGCAATGGGAAGGATTTGGATATCACATCTCATGCTAAAGGAAGGGTCTCAGGTTTGGAAGGGGAAGGTTTTGGATATCATATCTCATGTTATAGGGCGGGTCCCAGGATTGGTATTAGAAGCATTGAGATATCACATCTCATGGTATAGGAAGGGTCTCAGGATTGGAATGGGAAGGAGTTGGATATCACATCTCATCCAATAGGAAGGGTCTCAGAATTGGAATGGCAAGGAGTTGGATATCACATCTCATGCTAAAGGAAGGGTCTCAGGTTTGATAGAAGCATTGAGATATCACATCTCATGCTATAGGAAGGAACTCAGGATTGCAATGGGAAGGAGTTGGATATCACATCTCATGCCATAGGATGGGTCATCAGGTTTGGTATAAGCATTGAGATATCACATCTCTGCTATCGGAAGGGTCTCAGGATGGAATGGGAAGGATTTTGATATCACATCTCATGTTATAGGAAGGATCTCAGGTTTGGTATTAAAAGCATTGAGATATCACATCTCATGCTATAGGAAGGGTCTCAGGATTGGAATGGGAAGGAGTTGGATATCACATCTCATGCTATAGGAAGGGTCTCAGGAATGGAATGGGAAGGAGTTTTATATGACATCTCATGCCATAGGAAGGATCTCAGGTTTGGTATAAGCATTGAGATATCACATCTCTGCTATCGGAAGAGTCTCAGGATTGGAATGGGAAGGAGTTGGATATCCCATCTCATGTTATAGGAAGGGTCTCAGGTTTGGTATTAGAAGAATTAAGATATCACATCTCATGCTATAGGAAGCGTCTCAGGATTGGAATGGGAAGGACTTGGATGTCATATCTCATGCTATAGGGAGGGTCTCAAGTTTGATATCAGAAGCTTTGAGATAAAAAATCTCATGATATCGGAAGGGTCTCAGGATTGGAATGTGAAGGAGTTTGATATCACATCTCATGATAAAGGAAGGGTCTAAGGTTTGGAAGGGGAAGGATTTGGATATCACATCTCATGTTATAGGACGGGTCTCAGGTTTGGTATTAGAAGCATTGCGATATCAAGTCTCATGGTATAGGAAGGGTCTCAGAATTGGAATGGGAAGGAGTTGGATATCACATCTCATGCTATAGGAAGGGTCTCAGGATTGGAATGGGAAGGAGTTTGATATCACATCTCATGCCATAGTATGGGTCTCAGGTTTGGTAGAAGCATTGGGATATCACATCTCATGCTATCGGAAGGGTCTCAGGTTGGAATGGGAAGGATTTGGATATCACATCTCATGTTATAGGAAGGATCTCGGGTTTGGTATTAGAAGCATTGAGATATCACATCTCATGCTATAGGAAGGGTCTCAGGATTGGAATGGGAAGGAGTTGGATATCACATCTCATGCTATAGGAAGGGTCTCAGGAATGGAATGGGAAGGAGCTTTATATGACATCTCATGCCATAGGAAGGATCTCAGGTTTGGTATTAGAAGCATTGAGACATCACATCTCATGTTATAGGAAGGGTCTCAGGATTGGAATGGGAAGGAGTTGGATATCACATCTCATCCAATAGGAAGGGTCTCAGGTTTGGAATGGGAAGGAATTGGATATCACATCATGTTATAGGAAGGATCTCAGGATTGGAATGGGAAGGATTTGGATATCCCTTCTCATGCTATAGGAAGTGTCTCAGGTTGGAATGGGAAGGAGTTGGATATCACATCTCGTTATAGGAAGGGTCTCAGGATTGGAATGGGAAGGATTTGGATATCACATCTCTTGCTATAGGAAGGGTCTCAGGTTTTTTATTAGAAACATTGAGCTATCACATCTCATGCTATAGGAAGGGTTTCAGGATTGGAATGGGAAGGATTTGGATATCACATCTCATGCTAAAGGAAGGGTCTCAGGTTTGGAAGGGGAAGGATTTGGATATCACATCTCATGTCATAGGACGGGTCTCAGGTTTGGTATTAGAAGCCTTGAGATATCACATCTCATGGTATAATAAGGGTCTCAGGATTGGAATGGGAAGGAGTTGGATATCGCATCTCAAGCTATCTCAGGATTGGAATGGGAAGGAGTTTGATATCACATCTCGAGCTATAGGAAGGGTCTCAGGTTTGGGAAGGGAAGGATTGGGATTTCACATCTCGTTATAGGATGGTTCTCATGTTTGTTTTTAGAAGCATTGAGATATCAAATCTCATGCTATTGGAAGGGTCTCAGGTTTGGAATGGGAAGGAGTTGGATATCACATCTCATGTTATAGGAAGGATCTCAGGTTTGGTATTAGAAGCATTGAGATATCACATATCATGCCATAGGAGGAGTCTCAGGATTGGAATGGGAACGAGTTGGATATCACGTCTCATGTTATAGGAAGGGTCTCAGGATTGGAATGGCAAGGAGTTGGATATCACATCTCATGCTATAGGGAGGGTCTCATGTTTGATATTAGAAGCATTGAGATATCACATCTCATGCTATCGGAAGGGTCTCAGGATTGGAATGGGAAGGAGTTGGATATCACATATGCTAAAGGAAAGGTCTCAGGTTTGGAAGGGGAAGGATTTGGATCTCACATCTCATGTTTTAGGAAGGATCTCAGGTTTGGTATTAGAAGCATTGAGATATCACATCTCATGCTATAGGAAGGGTCTCAGGATTGGAATGTGAAGGATTTGGATATCACATCATACTAAAGGTAGGGTCTCAGGTTTGGTATAAGCATTGAGATATCACATCTCTGCTATCGGAAGGGTCTCAGGATTGGATTGGGAAGGAGTTGGATATCCCTTCTCATGCTATAGGAAGGGTCTCAGTTTGGAATGGAAAGGAGTTGGATATCACATCTCATGCTATAGGAAGGGTCTAGTAGGGTATTTTGTGGAGATTTGGGGCCTGACGGTATTTTCTTACCGCCGAAAAATAACTTAGCAACAATCACTCCTTGTATTCAGATTGGGCCATGTACAACAATAATACAGTGGACATGCATTATTTCAGCACACAGACATGCGTATTTGGTAGGCGTGGTTGGTATGCGTGGTTGGTGGTATTTTGGTGAGCATAATTCCTTGTTTTATTTGTGGCCCCAATATCCAGAACCCCTTATTTTTGCTTAGATTTTTCGTGTAATCACTAGAGAGACCTCAGGCTTGCATTTCAGAAACACCACATTTTCATTTTTAGTGTGCCACCATGGGCAATTTCTCTCTGTCTTATCTACGGCAGCGAGCTATCATGTGGTATTTTCACTATCTTATATACGGTAGTGAACTATGTCCCGGGCCTCCCTTTTTGCCGACTCATAGACCTCCGACAAACTACAACACACACAGTTAGTTATAACTGCTCATACTGAATTACATTGTGCACACGGCTGCAGCCAAATTTGATGTTTAGCTACCTTGAGAATGACAATTGCACTGTCTAAACATCTCCCCACATCATCAGCACTGTTTTGGTAAATATAAAACACACCACTCGTCTGCTTTCAAATATTTTTGTGTATTATAAAAGTTGCATTTAAACACGATCTCACTCTTTACAGAAAAAAATAAAATAGCACAGTAACAGCATTGTCTATACACTGAAAAGAGAGTGGTGGAGACAAGAACTCAATTTGCAACATTAAACATGTGATTAAAGCACAGGAATCTCCTTCCCGACACTGACTGAATATTCTCGTACACACTCAGCCCCCACACTTCTGTAATTACCTTATCTGTTCAGCACGAGTTTTCTTCAGCTTTTCTCTTTCTGAATTTGGCTCCCTTGAAGACTAACCCCGGTGAAAACAAGCGTCTTTCGTTCTCAAACCGGGGTTATTGCCTGGAATTCTCAGCTTTTGCAGCAGGAATGCTTCAGCCAGGAAAACAGGTCCTTCTCCCAGCTCTGCCAAATCCCGACTGTCCTCCCCCTCTCTTCAAGCTCCCCCAGCAAGACTCTCATCACTGCCTCTAGCATGATACTTGCTATGACGCTGCTCCAATCAGAATCAATCATGCCATCTCCTCCCTCACTACACAATGGCTCATTTCTACAGTAATTATTTGTAACCAACTGATTTCCTGTTCCTTCAAGCCCTTTTGCTTCCTGTAGTTATGTGGACAGAGCAGCAGAGAAAAAGAAAAAAATGAATGTGCGTTTAAAAGTTCACTTTCAGAGTAGGCCTAATTCTGCAGTGGAGACACATTTTTATTAGTGGGTTATGTTAAATGCAGTTTTATTAGTCAGGTTATTTATTAATAGTGTTAGTTATTAATTTTCAAATGTGTCTCTTGCACCACAGGCATTTCAGGTGAAAAATAGTGTGCATTTTTGAGTGTGCACATGTGCTTTTAACTGTAAAAATAGATTTGCATCTTATATGTTAAAATCGTTTTTGACTGAATAGCCTGTCTTTACTTATATGTCCATGTTAATCTGGCAACACATATAGCAATGCACCACACCCATGTGGTGGTGCTGCATCAAAAAAAATTGCTATCTGTGCAGTAGTGCTGTACTCTGTGCTGTAACACGCCAAATATCCTTACAGTCTCAAGATTGAAATGGGAAGGATTTGGATATCACATCTCTTGCTATAGGAAGGGTCTCAGGTTTTTTATTAGAAACATTGAGATATCACATCTCATGCTATAGGAAGGGTTTCAGGATTGGAATGGGAAGGATTTGGATATCACATCTCATGCTAAAGGAAGGGTCTCAGGTTTGGAAGGGGAAGGATTTGGATATCATATCTCATGTTATAGGGCGGGTCCCAGGTTTGGTATTAGAAGTATTGAGATATCACATCTCATGGTATAGGAAGGGTCTCAGGATTTGAATGGGAAGGAGTTGGATATCACATCTCATCCAATAGGAAGGGTCTCAGGTTTGGAATGGAAAGGAATTGGATATCACATCATGTTATAGGAAGGATCTCAGGATTGGAATGGGAAGGATTTGGATATCCCTTCTCATGCTATAGGAAGTGTCTCAGGTTGGAATGGGAAGGTGTTGGATATCACATCTCGTTATAGGAAGGGTTTCAGGATTGGAATGGGAAGGATTTGGATATCACATCTCATGCTAAAGGAAGGGTCTCAGGTTTGGAAGGGGAAGGATTTGGATATCATATCTCATGTTATAGGTCGGGTCCCATGTTTGGTATTAGAAGCATTGAGATATCACATCTCATGCTATAGGAGGAGTCTCAGGATTGGAATGGGAAGGAGTTGGATATCACGTCTCATGTTATACGAAGGGTCTCAGGATTGGAATGGCAAGGAGTTGGAAATCACATCTCATGCTAAAGGAAGGGTCTCAGGTTTGATAGAAGCATTGAGATATCACATCTCATGCTATAGGAAGGAACTCAGGATTGCAATGGGAAGGAGTTGGATATCACATCTCATGCCATAGGATGGGTCATCAGGTTTGGTATAAGCATTGAGATATCACATCTCTGCTATCTGAAGGGTCTCAGGATAGGAATGGGAAGGACTTAGATATCACATCTCATACTATAGGGAGGGTCTCAGTTTTGATATTAGAAGCATTGAGCTATCACATCTCATGCTATCGGAAGGGTCTCAGGATTGGAATGGGATGGAGTTGGATATCACATCTCAAGCTGTCTCGGGATTGGAATGGGAAGGAGTTTGATATCACATCTCAAGCTATAGGAAGGGTCTCAGGTTTGGAAGGGGAAGGATTTGGATCTCACATCTCATGTTTTAGGACGGGTCTCAGGTTTGGTATTAGAAGCATTGAGATATCACATCTCATGGTATAGGAAGGGTCTCAGGATTGGAATGGGAAGGAGTTGGCTATTCCATCTCAAGCTATCTCAGGAATGGAATGGGAAGGAGTTTGATATCACATCTCAAGCTATAGGAAGGGTCTCAGGTTTGGAAAGGGAAGGATTTGGATTTCACATCTCATGTTATAGGATGGTTCTCATGTTTGGTTTTAGTAGCATTGAGATATCACATCTCATGCTATCGGAAGGGTCTCAGGTTTGGAAAGGGAAGGATTTGGAGTTCACATGTTATAGGATGGTTCTCAGGTTTGGTTTTAGAAGCATTAAGATATAACATCTCATGCTATAGGAAGGGTCTCAGGTTTGGAATGGGAAGGAGTTGATATCACATCTCATGCTAAAGGAAAGGTCTCAGGTTTGGAAAGGGAAGGATTTGGAGTTCACATGTTTTAGGACGGGTCTCAGGTTTGGTATTAGAAGCATTGAAATATCACATCTCATGGTATAGGAAGGGTCTCAGAATTGGAATGGGAAGGAGTTGGATATCACATTGAATGGGAAGCAGTTTGATATCACATCTCAAGCTAAAGGAAGGGTCTCAGGTTTGGAAAGGGAATGATTTGGATTTCACATCTCATGTTATAGGATGGTTCTCATGTTTGGATTTAGAAGCATTGAGATATCACATCTCATGCTATCGGAAGGGTCTCAGGTTTGGGAAGGGAAGGATTGGGATTTCACATCTCATGTTATAGGATGGTTCTCATGTTTGTTTTTAGAAGCATTTAGATATCAAATCTCATGCTATTGGAAGGGTCTCAGGTTTGGAATGGGAAGGAGTTGGATATCACATCTCATGTTATAGGAAGGATCTCAGGTTTGGTATTAGAAGCATTGAGATATCACATCTCATGCTATAGGAAGGGTCTCAGGATTGGAATGTGAAGGATTTGGATATCACATCATACTAAAGGTAGGGTCTCAGGTTTGGTATAAGCATTGAGATATCACATCTCTGCTATCGGAAGGGTCTCAGGATTGGATTGGGAAGGAGTTGGATATCCCTTCTCATGCTATATGAAGGGTCTCAGGTTGGAATGGGAAGCAGTTGGATATCACATCTCATGCTATAGGAAGGGTCTCAAGATTGAAATGGGAAGGATTTGGATATCACATCTCTTGCTATAGGAAGGGTCTCAGGTTTTTTTATTAGAAACATTGAGATATCACATCTCATGCTATAGGAAGGGTTTCAGGATTGGAATGGGAAGGATTTGGATATCACATCTCATGCTAAAGGAAGGGTCTCAGGTTTGGAAGGGGAAGGATTTGGATATCATATCTTATGTTATAGGGCGGGTCCCAGGTTTGGTATTAGAAGCATTGAGATATCACATCTCATGGTATAGGAAGGGTCTCAGGATTGGAATGGGAAGGAGTTGGATATCACATCTCATCCAATAGGAAGGGTCTCAGGTTTGGAATGGGAAGGAATTGGATATCACATCATGTTATAGGAAGGATCTCAGGATTTGAATGGGAAGGATTTGGATATCCCTTCTCATGCTATAGGAAGTGTCTCAGGTTGGAATGGGAAGGAGTTGGATATCACATCTCGTTATAGGAAGGGTCTCAGGATTAGAATGGGAAGGATTTGGATATCACATCTCTTGCTATAGGAAGGTTCTAAGGTTTTTTATTAGAAACATTGAGCTATCACATCTCATGCTATAGGAAGGGTTTCAGGATTGGAATGGGAAGGATTTGGATTTCACATCTCATGTTATAGGATGGTTCTCATGTTTGGTTTTAGTAGCATTGAGATATCACATCTCATGCTATCGGAAGGGTCTCAGGTTTGGAAAGGGAAGGATTTGGAGTTCACATGTTATAGGATGGTTCTCAGGTTTGGTTTTAGAAGCATTAAGATATAACATCTCATGCTATAGGAAGGGTCTCAGGTTTGGAATGGGAAGGAGTTGATATCACATCTCATGCTAAAGGAAAGGTCTCAGGTTTGGAAAGGGAAGGATTTGGAGTTCACATGTTTTAGGACGGGTCTCAGGTTTGGTATTAGAAGCATTGAAATATCACATCTCATGGTATAGGAAGGGTCTCAGAATTGGAATGGGAAGGAGTTGGATATCACATTGAATGGGAAGCAGTTTGATATCACATCTCAAGCTAAAGGAAGGGTCTCAGGTTTGGAAAGGGAATGATTTGGATTTCACATCTCATGTTATAGGATGGTTCTCATGTTTGGATTTAGAAGCATTGAGATATCACATCTCATGCTATCGGAAGGGTCTCAGGTTTGGGAAGGGAAGGATTGGGATTTCACATCTCATGTTATAGGATGGTTCTCATGTTTGTTTTTAGAAGCATTTAGATATCAAATCTCATGCTATTGGAAGGGTCTCAGGTTTGGAATGGGAAGGAGTTGGATATCACATCTCATGTTATAGGAAGGATCTCAGGTTTGGTATTAGAAGCATTGAGATATCACATCTCATGCTATAGGAAGGGTCTCAGGATTGGAATGTGAAGGATTTGGATATCACATCATACTAAAGGTAGGGTCTCAGGTTTGGTATAAGCATTGAGATATCACATCTCTGCTATCGGAAGGGTCTCAGGATTGGATTGGGAAGGAGTTGGATATCCCTTCTCATGCTATATGAAGGGTCTCAGGTTGGAATGGGAAGCAGTTGGATATCACATCTCATGCTATAGGAAGGGTCTCAAGATTGAAATGGGAAGGATTTGGATATCACATCTCTTGCTATAGGAAGGGTCTCAGGTTTTTTTATTAGAAACATTGAGATATCACATCTCATGCTATAGGAAGGGTTTCAGGATTGGAATGGGAAGGATTTGGATATCACATCTCATGCTAAAGGAAGGGTCTCAGGTTTGGAAGGGGAAGGATTTGGATATCATATCTTATGTTATAGGGCGGGTCCCAGGTTTGGTATTAGAAGCATTGAGATATCACATCTCATGGTATAGGAAGGGTCTCAGGATTGGAATGGGAAGGAGTTGGATATCACATCTCATCCAATAGGAAGGGTCTCAGGTTTGGAATGGGAAGGAATTGGATATCACATCATGTTATAGGAAGGATCTCAGGATTTGAATGGGAAGGATTTGGATATCCCTTCTCATGCTATAGGAAGTGTCTCAGGTTGGAATGGGAAGGAGTTGGATATCACATCTCGTTATAGGAAGGGTCTCAGGATTAGAATGGGAAGGATTTGGATATCACATCTCTTGCTATAGGAAGGTTCTAAGGTTTTTTATTAGAAACATTGAGCTATCACATCTCATGCTATAGGAAGGGTTTCAGGATTGGAATGGGAAGGATTTGGATATCACATCTCATGCTAAAAGAAGGGTCTCAGGTTTGGAAGGGGAAGAATTTGGATATCACATCTCATGTTATAGGACGGGTCCCAGGTTTGGTATTAGAAGCATTGAGTTATCACATCTCATGCTATAGGAGGAGTCTCAGGATTGGAATGGGAAGGAGTTGGATATCACGTCTCATGTTATAGGAAGGGTCTCAGGATTGGAATGGCAAGGAGTTGGATATCACATCTCATGCTATAGGGAGGGTCTCAGGTTTGATATTAGAAGCATTGTGATATCACATCTCATGCTATCGGAAGGGTCTCAGGATTGGAATGGGAAGGAGTTGGATATCACATATGCTAAAGGAAAGGTCTCAGGTTTGGAAGGGGAAGGATTTGGATCTCACATCTCATGTTTTAGGACGGGTCTCAGGTTTGGTATTAGAAGCCTTGAGATATCACATCTCATGGTATAATAAGGGTCTCAGGATTGGAATGGGAAGGAGTTGGATATCACATCTCAAGCTATCTCAGGATTGGAATGGGAAGGAGTTTGATATCACATCTCGAGCTATAGGAAGGGTCTCAGGTTTGGGAAGGGAAGGATTCGGATTTCACATCTCGTTATAGTATGGTTCTCATGTTTGTTTTTAGAAGCATTGAGATATCAAATCTCATGCTATTGGAAGGGTCTCAGGTTTGGAATGGGAAGGAGTTCGATATCACATCTCATGCTATAGGAAGGGTCTCAGGATTGGAATGTGAAGGATTTGGATATCACATCATACTAAAGGTAGGGTCTCAGGTTTGGTATAAGCATTGAGATATCACATCTCTGCTATCGGAAGGGTCTCAGGATTGGATTGGGAAGGAGTTGGATATCCCTTCTCATGCTATATGAAGGGTCTCAGGTTGGAATGGGAAGCAGTTGGATATCACATCTCATGCTATAGGAAGGGTCTCAAGATTGAAATGGGAAGGATTTGGATATCACATCTCTTGCTATAGGAAGGGTCTCAGGTTTTTTTATTAGAAACATTGAGATATCACATCTCATGCTATAGGAAGGGTTTCAGGATTGGAATGGGAAGGATTTGGATATCACATCTCATGCTAAAGGAAGGGTCTCAGGTTTGGAAGGGGAAGGATTTGGATATCATATCTTATGTTATAGGGCGGGTCCCAGGTTTGGTATTAGAAGCATTGAGATATCACATCTCATGGTATAGGAAGGGTCTCAGGATTGGAATGGGAAGGAGTTGGATATCACATCTCATCCAATAGGAAGGGTCTCAGGTTTGGAATGGGAAGGAATTGGATATCACATCATGTTATAGGAAGGATCTCAGGATTTGAATGGGAAGGATTTGGATATCCCTTCTCATGCTATAGGAAGTGTCTCAGGTTGGAATGGGAAGGAGTTGGATATCACATCTCGTTATAGGAAGGGTCTCAGGATTAGAATGGGAAGGATTTGGATATCACATCTCTTGCTATAGGAAGGTTCTAAGGTTTTTTATTAGAAACATTGAGCTATCACATCTCATGCTATAGGAAGGGTTTCAGGATTGGAATGGGAAGGATTTGGATATCACATCTCATGCTAAAAGAAGGGTCTCAGGTTTGGAAGGGGAAGAATTTGGATATCACATCTCATGTTATAGGACGGGTCCCAGGTTTGGTATTAGAAGCATTGAATTATCACATCTCATGCTATAGGAGGAGTCTCAGGATTGGAATGGGAAGGAGTTGGATATCACGTCTCATGTTATAGGAAGGGTCTCAGGATTGGAATGGCAAGGAGTTGGATATCACATCTCATGCTATAGGGAGGGTCTCAGGTTTGATATTAGAAGCATTGTGATATCACATCTCATGCTATCGGAAGGGTCTCAGGATTGGAATGGGAAGGAGTTGGATATCACATATGCTAAAGGAAAGGTCTCAGGTTTGGAAGGGGAAGGATTTGGATCTCACATCTCATGTTTTAGGACGGGTCTCAGGTTTGGTATTAGAAGCCTTGAGATATCACATCTCATGGTATAATAAGGGTCTCAGGATTGGAATGGGAAGGAGTTGGATATCACATCTCAAGCTATCTCAGGATTGGAATGGGAAGGAGTTTGATATCACATCTCGAGCTATAGGAAGGGTCTCAGGTTTGGGAAGGGAAGGATTCGGATTTCACATCTCGTTATAGTATGGTTCTCATGTTTGTTTTTAGAAGCATTGAGATATCAAATCTCATGCTATTGGAAGGGTCTCAGGTTTGGAATGGGAAGGAGTTCGATATCACATCTCATGTTATAGGAAGGATCTCAGGTTTGGTATTAGAAGCATTGAGATATCACATCTCATGCTATAGGAAGGGTCTCAGGATTGGAATGTGAAGGATTTGGATATCACATCATACTAAAGGTAGGGTCTCAGGTTTGGTATAAGCATTGAGATATCACATCTCTGCTATCGGAAGGGTCTAAGGATTGGATTGGGAAGGAGTTGGATAACCCTTCTCATGCTATAGGAAGGGTCTCAGGTCGGAATGGGAAGGAGTTGGATATCACATCTCATGCATTAGGAAGGGTCTCAAGATTGAAATGGGAAGGTTTTGGATATCACATCTCATGCTAAAGGAAGGGTCTCAGGTTTGGAAGGGGAAGGATTTGGATATCATATCTCATGTTATAGGGCGGGTCCCAGGTTTGGTATTAGAAGCATTGAGATATCACATCTCATGGTATAGGAAGGGTCTCAGGATTGGAATGGGAAGGAGTTGGATATCACATCTCATCCAATAGGAAGGGTCTCAGGTTTGGAATGGGAAGGAATTGGATATCACATCATGTTATAGGAAGGATCTCAGGATTGGAATGGGAAGGATTTGGATATCCCTTCTCATGCAATAGGAAGTGTCTCAGGTTGGAATGGGAAGATGTTGGATATCACATCTCGTTATAGGAAGGGTCTCAGGATTGGAATGGGAAGGAGTTTGATATCACATCTCGAGCTATAGGAAGGGTCTCAGGTTTGGGAAGGGAAGGATTCGGATTTCACATCTCGTTATAGGATGGTTCTCATGTTTGTTTTTAGAAGCATTGAGATATCAAATCTCATGCTATTGGAAGGGTCTCAGGTTTGGAATGGGAAGGAGTTGGATATCACATCTCATGTTATAGGAAGGATCTCAGGTTTGGTATTAGAAGCATTGAGATATCACATCTCATGCTATAGGAAGGGTCTCAGGATTGGAATGTGAAGGATTTGGATATCACATCATACTAAAGGTAGGGTCTCAGGTTTGGTATAAGCATTGAGATATCACATCTCTGCTATCGGAAGGGTCTCAGGATTGGATTGGGAAGGAGTTGGATATCCCTTCTCATGCTATAGGAAGGGTCTCAGGTTGGAATGGGAAGGAGTTGGATATCACATCTCATGCTATAGGAAGGGTCTCAAGATTGAAATGGGAAGGTTTTGGATATCACATCTCTTGCTATAGGAAGGGTCTCAGGTTTTTTATTAGAAATATTATGATATCACATCTCATGCTATAGGAAGGGTTTCAGGATTGCAATGGGAAGGATTTGGATATCACATCTCATGCTAAAGGAAGGGTCTCAGGTTTGGAAGGGGAAGGTTTTGGATATCATATCTCATGTTATAGGGCGGGTCCCAGGATTGGTATTAGAAGCATTGAGATATCACATCTCATGGTATAGGAAGGGTCTCAGGATTGGAATGGGAAGGAGTTGGATATCACATCTCATCCAATAGGAAGGGTCTCAGAATTGGAATGGCAAGGAGTTGGATATCACATCTCATGCTAAAGGAAGGGTCTCAGGTTTGATAGAAGCATTGAGATATCACATCTCATGCTATAGGAAGGAACTCAGGATTGCAATGGGAAGGAGTTGGATATCACATCTCATGCCATAGGATGGGTCATCAGGTTTGGTATAAGCATTGAGATATCACATCTCTGCTATCGGAAGGGTCTCAGGATGGAATGGGAAGGATTTTGATATCACATCTCATGTTATAGGAAGGATCTCAGGTTTGGTATTAAAAGCATTGAGATATCACATCTCATGCTATAGGAAGGGTCTCAGGATTGGAATGGGAAGGAGTTGGATATCACATCTCATGCTATAGGAAGGGTCTCAGGAATGGAATGGGAAGGAGTTTTATATGACATCTCATGCCATAGGAAGGATCTCAGGTTTGGTATAAGCATTGAGATATCACATCTCTGCTATCGGAAGAGTCTCAGGATTGGAATGGGAAGGAGTTGGATATCCCATCTCATGTTATAGGAAGGGTCTCAGGTTTGGTATTAGAAGAATTAAGATATCACATCTCATGCTATAGGAAGCGTCTCAGGATTGGAATGGGAAGGACTTGGATGTCATATCTCATGCTATAGGGAGGGTCTCAAGTTTGATATCAGAAGCTTTGAGATAAAAAATCTCATGATATCGGAAGGGTCTCAGGATTGGAATGTGAAGGAGTTTGATATCACATCTCATGATAAAGGAAGGGTCTAAGGTTTGGAAGGGGAAGGATTTGGATATCACATCTCATGTTATAGGACGGGTCTCAGGTTTGGTATTAGAAGCATTGCGATATCAAGTCTCATGGTATAGGAAGGGTCTCAGAATTGGAATGGGAAGGAGTTGGATATCACATCTCATGCTATAGGAAGGGTCTCAGGATTGGAATGGGAAGGAGTTTGATATCACATCTCATGCCATAGTATGGGTCTCAGGTTTGGTAGAAGCATTGGGATATCACATCTTATGCTATCGGAAGGGTCTCAGGTTGGAATGGGAAGGATTTGGATATCACATCTCATGTTATAGGAAGGATCTCGGGTTTGGTATTAGAAGCATTGAGATATCACATCTCATGCTATAGGAAGGGTCTCAGGATTGGAATGGGAAGGAGTTGGATATCACATCTCATGCTATAGGAAGGGTCTCAGGAATGGAATGGGAAGGAGCTTTATATGACATCTCATGCCATAGGAAGGATCTCAGGTTTGGTATTAGAAGCATTGAGACATCACATCTCATGTTATAGGAAGGGTCTCAGGATTGGAATGGGAAGGAGTTGGATATCACATCTCATCCAATAGGAAGGGTCTCAGGTTTGGAATGGGAAGGAATTGGATATCACATCATGTTATAGGAAGGATCTCAGGATTGGAATGGGAAGGATTTGGATATCCCTTCTCATGCTATAGGAAGTGTCTCAGGTTGGAATGGGAAGGAGTTGGATATCACATCTCGTTATAGGAAGGGTCTCAGGATTGGAATGGGAAGGATTTGGATATCACATCTCTTGCTATAGGAAGGGTCTCAGGTTTTTTATTAGAAACATTGAGCTATCACATCTCATGCTATAGGAAGGGTTTCAGGATTGGAATGGGAAGGATTTGGATATCACATCTCATGCTAAAGGAAGGGTCTCAGGTTTGGAAGGGGAAGGATTTGGATATCACATCTCATGTCATAGGACGGGTCTCAGGTTTGGTATTAGAAGCCTTGAGATATCACATCTCATGGTATAATAAGGGTCTCAGGATTGGAATGGGAAGGAGTTGGATATCGCATCTCAAGCTATCTCAGGATTGGAATGGGAAGGAGTTTGATATCACATCTCGAGCTATAGGAAGGGTCTCAGGTTTGGGAAGGGAAGGATTGGGATTTCACATCTCGTTATAGGATGGTTCTCATGTTTGTTTTTAGAAGCATTGAGATATCAAATCTCATGCTATTGGAAGGGTCTCAGGTTTGGAATGGGAAGGAGTTGGATATCACATCTCATGTTATAGGAAGGATCTCAGGTTTGGTATTAGAAGCATTGAGATATCACATATCATGCTATAGGAGGAGTCTCAGGATTGGAATGGGAACGAGTTGGATATCACGTCTCATGTTATAGGAAGGGTCTCAGGATTGGAATGGCAAGGAGTTGGATATCACATCTCATGCTATAGGGAGGGTCTCATGTTTGATATTAGAAGCATTGAGATATCACATCTCATGCTATCGGAAGGGTCTCAGGATTGGAATGGGAAGGAGTTGGATATCACATATGCTAAAGGAAAGGTCTCAGGTTTGGAAGGGGAAGGATTTGGATCTCACATCTCATGTTTTAGGAAGGATCTCAGGTTTGGTATTAGAAGCATTGAGATATCACATCTCATGCTATAGGAAGGGTCTCAGGATTGGAATGTGAAGGATTTGGATATCACATCATACTAAAGGTAGGGTCTCAGGTTTGGTATAAGCATTGAGATATCACATCTCTGCTATCGGAAGGGTCTCAGGATTGGATTGGGAAGGAGTTGGATATCCCTTCTCATGCTATAGGAAGGGTCTCAGTTTGGAATGGAAAGGAGTTGGATATCACATCTCATGCTATAGGAAGGGTCTAGTAGGGTATTTTGTGGAGATTTGGGGCCTGACGGTATTTTCTTACCGCCGAAAAATAACTTAGCAACAATCACTCCTTGTATTCAGATTGGGCCATGTACAACAATAATACAGTGGACATGCATTATTTCAGCACACAGACATGCGTATTTGGTAGGCGTGGTTGGTATGCGTGGTTGGTGGTATTTTGGTGAGCATAATTCCCTTGTTTTATTTGTGGCCCCAATATCCAGAACCCCTTATTTTTGCTTAGATTTTTCGTGTAATCACTAGAGAGACCTCAGGCTTGCATTTCAGGAACACCACATTTTCATTTTTAGTGTGCCACCATGGGCAATTTCTCTCTGTCTTATCTACGGCAGCGAGCTATCATGTGGTATTTTCACTATCTTATATACGGTAGTGAACTATGTCCCGGGCCTCCCTTTTTGCCGACTCATAGACCTCCGACAAACTACAACACACACAATTAGTTATAACTGCTCATACTGAATTACATTGTGCACACGGCTGCAGCCAAATTTGATGTTTAGCTACCTTGAAAATGACAATTGCACTGTCTAAACATCTCCCCACATCATCAGCACTGTTTTGGTAAATATAAAACAAACCACCCGTCTGCTTTCAAATATTTTTGTGTATTATAAAAGTTGCATTTAAACACGATCTCACTCTTTACAGAAATAAATAAAATAGCACAGTAACAGCATTGTCTATACACTGAAAAGAGAGTTGCGGAGACAAGAACTCAATTTGCAACATTAAACATGTGATTAAAGCACAGGAATCTCCTTTCCGACACTGACTGAATATTCTCGTACACACTCAGCCCCCACACTTCTGTAATTACCTTATCTGTTCAGCATGAGTTTTCTTCAGCTGTTCTCTTTCTGAATTTGGCTCCCTTGAAGACTAACCCCGGTGAAAACAAGCGTCTTTCGTTCTCAAACCGGGGTTATTGCCTGGAATTCTCAGCTTTTGCAGCAGGAATGCTTCAGCCAGGAAAACAGGTCCTTCTCCCAGCTCTGCCAAATCCCGACTGTCCTCCCCCTCTCTTCAAGCTCCCCCAGCAAGACTCTCATCACTGCCTCTAGCATGATACTTGCTATGACGCTGCTCCAATCAGAATCAATCATGCCATCTCCTCCCTCACTACACAATGGCTCATTTCTACAGTAATTATTTGTAACCAACTGATTTCCTGTTCCTTCGAGCCCTTTTGCTTCCTGTAGTTATGTGGACAGAGCAGCAGAGAAAAAGAAAAAAATGAATGTGCGTTTAAAAGTTCACTTTCAGAGTAGGCCTAATTCTGCAGTGGAGACACATTTTTATTAGTGGGTTATGTTAAATGCAGTTTTATTAGTCAGGTTATTTATTAATAATGTTAGTTATTAATTTTCAAATGTGTCTCTTGCACCACAGGCATTTCAGGTGAAAAATAGTGTGCATTTTTGAGTGTGCACGTGTGCTTTTAACTGTAAAAATAGATTTGCATCTTATATGTTAAAATCGTTTTTGACTGAATAGCCTGTCTTTACTTATATGTCCATGTTAATCTGGCAACACATATAGCAATGCACCACACCCATGTGGTGGTGCTGCATCAAAAAAAATTGCTATCTGTGCAGTAGTGCTGTACTCTGTGCTGTAACACGCCAAATATCCTTACAGTCTCAAGATTGAAATGGGAAGGATTTGGATATCACATCTCTTGCTATAGGAAGGGTCTCAGGTTTTTTATTAGAAACATTGAGATATCACATCTCATGCTATAGGAAGGGTTTCAGGATTGGAATGGGAAGGATTTGGATATCACATCTCATGCTAAAGGAAGGGTCTCAGGTTTGGAAGGGGAAGGATTTGGATATCATATCTCATGTTATAGGGCGGGTCCCAGGTTTGGTATTAGAAGCATTGAGATATCACATCTCATGGTATAGGAAGGGTCTCAGGATTTGAATGGGAAGGAGTTGGATATCACATCTCATCCAATAGGAAGGGTCTCAGGTTTGGAATGGAAAGGAATTGGATATCACATCATGTTATAGGAAGGATCTCAGGATTGGAATGGGAAGGATTTGGATATCCCTTCTCATGCTATAGGAAGTGTCTCAGGTTGGAATGGGAAGGCGTTGGATATCACATCTCGTTATAGGAAGGGTCTCAGGATTGGAATGGGAAGGATTTGGATATCACATCTCTTGCTATAGGAAGGGTCTCAGGTTTTTTATTAGAAACATTGAGCTATCACATCTCATGCTATAGGAAGGGTTTCAGGATTGGAATGGGAAGGATTTGGATATCACATCTCATGCTAAAGGAAGGGTCTCAGGTTTGGAAGGGGAAGGATTTGGATATCATATCTCATGTTATAGGACGGGTCCCATGTTTGGTATTAGAAGCATTGAGATATCACATCTCATGCTATAGGAGGAGTCTCAGGATTGGAATGGGAAGGAGTTGGATATCACGTCTCATGTTATACGAAGGGTCTCAGGATTGGAATGGCAAGGAGTTGGATATCACATCTCATTCTAAAGGAAGGGTCTCAGGTTTGATAGAAGCATTGAGATATCACATCTCATGCTATAGGAAGGAACTCAGGATTGCAATGGGAAGGAGTTGGATATCACATCTCATGCCATAGGATGGGTCATCAGGTTTGGTATAAGCATAGAGATATCACATCTCTGCTATCGGAAGGGTCTCAGGATAGGAATGGGAAGGACATAGATATCACATCTCATACTATAGGGAGGGTCTCAGTTTTGATATTAGAAGCATTGAGCTATCACATCTCATGCTATCGGAAGGGTCTCAGGATTGGAATGGGATGGAGTTGGATATCACATCTCAAGCTATCTCGGGATTGGAATGGGAAGGAGTTTGATATCACATCTCAAGCTATAGGAAGGGTCTCAGGTTTGGAAGGGGAAGGATTTGGATCTCACATCTCATGTTTTAGGACGGGTCTCAGGTTTGGTATTAGAAGCATTGAGATATCACATCTCATGGTATAGTAAGGATCTCAGGATTGGAATGGGAAGGAGTTGGCTATCACATCTCAAGCTATCTCAGGATTGGAATGGGAAGGAGTTTGATATCACATCTCAAGCTATAGGAAGGGTCTCAGGTTTGGAAAGGGAAGGATTTGGATTTCACATCTCATGTTATAGGATGGTTCTCATGTTTGGTTTTAGTAGCATTGAGATATCACATCTCATGCTATCGGAAGGGTCTCAGGTTTGGAAAGGGAAGGATTTGGAGTTCACATGTTATAGGATGGTTCTCAGGTTTGGTTTTAGAAGCATTAAGATATAAGATCTCATGCTATAGGAAGGGTCTCAGGTTTGGAATTAGAAGGAGTTGATATCACATCTCATCCAATAGGAAGGGTCTCAGGTTTGGAATGGAAAGGAATTGGATATCACATCATGTTATAGGAAGGATCTCAGGATTGGAATGGGAAGGATTTGGATATCCCTTCTCATGCTATAGGAAGTGTCTCAGGTTGGAATGGGAAGGCGTTGGATATCACATCTCGTTACAGGAAGGGTCTCAGGATTGGAATGGGAAGGATTTGGATATCACATCTCTTGCTATAGGAAGGGTCTCAGGTTTTTTATTAGAAACATTGAGCTATCACATCTCATGCTATAGGAAGGGTTTCAGGATTGGAATGGGAAGGATTTGGATATCACATCTCATGCTGAAGGAAGGGTCTCAGGTTTGGAAGGGGAAGGATTTGGATATCATATCTCATGTTATAGGACAGGTCCCATATTTGGTATTAGAAGCATTGAGATATCACATCTCATGCTATAGGAGGAGTCTCAGGATTGGAATGGGAAGGAGTTGGATATCACGTCCCATGTTATACGAAGGGTCTCAGGATTGGAATGGCAAGGAGTTGGATATCACATCTCATGCTAAAGGAAGGGTCTCAGGTTTGATAGAAGCATTGAGATATCACATCTCATGCTATAGGAAGGAACTCAGGATTGCAATGGGAAGGAGTTGGATAT
Organism: Ambystoma mexicanum; assembly: GCF_040938575.1. Lineage (NCBI taxonomy): Eukaryota > Metazoa > Chordata > Amphibia > Caudata > Ambystomatidae > Ambystoma > Ambystoma mexicanum. The sequence goes on from NC_090934.1 coordinate 1,158,827,407, forward strand.
CACATCTCATGCCATAGGATGGGTCATCAGGTTTGGTATAAGCATTGAGATATCACATCTCTGCTATCGGAAGGGTCTCAGGATAGGAATGGGAAGGACTTAGATATCACATCTCATACTATAGGGAGGGTCTCAGTTTTGATATTAGAAGCATTGAGCTATCACATCTCATGCTATCGGAAGGGTCTCAGGATTGGAATGGGATGGAGTTGGATATCACATCTCAAGCTATCTCGGGATTGGAATGGGAAGGAGTTTGATATCACATCTCAAGCTATAGGAAGGGTCTCAGGTTTGGAAGGGGAAGGATTTGGATCTCACATCTCATGTTTTAGGACGGGTCTCAGGTTTGGTATTAGAAGCATTGAGATATCACATCTCATGGTATAGGAAGGGTCTCAGGATTGGAATGGGAAGGAGTTGGCTATCACATCTCAAGCTATCTCAGGATTGGAATGGGAAGGAGTTTGATATCACATCTCAAGCTATAGGAAGGGTCTCAGGTTTGGAAAGGGAAGGATTTGGATTTCACATCTCATGTTATAGGATGGTTCTCATGTTTGGTTTTAGTAGCATTGAGATATCACATCTCATCCTATCGGAAGGGTCTCAGGTTTGGAAAGGGAAGGATTTGGAGTTCACATGTTATAGGATGGTTCTCAGGTTTTGTTTTAGAAGCATTAAGATATAACATCTCATGCTATAGGAAGGGTCTCAGGTTTGGAATGGGAAGGAGTTGATATCACATCTCATCCAATAGGAAGTGTCTCAGGTTTGGAATGGAAAGGAATTGGATATCACATCATGTTATAGGAAGGATCTCAGGATTGGACTGGAAGGATTTGGATATCCCTTGTCATGCTATAGGAAGTGTCTCAGGTTGGAATGGGAAGGCGTTGGATATCACATCTCGTTATAGGAAGGGTCTCAGGATTGGAATGGGAAGGATTTGGATATCACATCTCTTGCTATAGGAAGGGTCTCAGGTTTTTTATTAGAAACATTGAGCTATCACATCTCATGCTATAGGAAGGGTTTCAGGATTGGAATGGGAAGGATTTGGATATCACATCTCATGCTAAAGGAAGGGTCTCAGGTTTGGAAGGGGAAGGATTTGGATATCATATCTCATGTTATAGGACGGGTCCCATGTTTGGTATTAGAAGCATTGAGATATCACATCTCATGCTATAGGAGGAGTCTCAGGATTGGAATGGGAAGGAGTTGGATATCACGTCTCATGTTATACGAAGGGTCTCAGGATTGGAATGGCAAGGAGTTGGATATCACATCTCATGCTAAAGGAAGGGTCTCAGGTTTGATAGAAGCATTGAGATATCACATCTCATGCTATAGGAAGGAACTCAGTATTGCAATGGGAAGGAGTTGGATATCACATCTCATGCCATAGGGTGGGTCATCAGGTTTGGTATAAGCATTGAGATATCACATCTCTGCTATCGGAAGGGTCTCAGGATAGGAATGGGAAGGACTTAGATATCACATCTCATACTATAGGGAGGGTCTCAGTTTTGATATTAGAAGCATTGAGCTATCACATCTCATGCTATCGGAATGGTCTCAGGATTGTAATGGGATGGAGTTGGATATCACATCTCAAGCTACCTCGGGATTGGAATGGGAAGGAGTTTGATATCACATCTCAAGCTATAGGAAGGGTCTCAGGTTTGGAAGGGGAAGGATTTGGATCTCACATCTCATGTTTTAGGACGGGTCTCAGGTTTGGTATTAGAAGCATTGAGATATCACATCTCATGGTATAGGAAGGGTCTCAGGATTGGAATGGGAAGGAGTTGGCTATCACATCTCAAGCTATCTCAGGATTGGAATGGGAAGGAGTTTGATATCACATCTCAAGCTATAGGAAGGGTCTCAGGTTTGGAAAGGGAAGGATTTGGATTTCACATCTCATGTTATAGGATGGTTCTCATGTTTGGTTTTAGTAGCATTGATATATCACATCTCATGCTATCGGAAGGGTCTCAGGTTTGGAAAGGGAAGGATTTGGAGTTCACATGTTATAGGATGGTTCTCAGGTTTGGTTTTAGAAGCATTAAGATATAACATCTCATGCTATAGGAATGGTCTCAGGTTTGGAATGGGAAGGAGTTGATATCACATCTCATGCTAAAGGAAAGGTCTCAGGTTTGGAAAGCGAATGATTTGGATTTCACATCTCATGTTATAGGATGGTTCTCATGTTTGATTTTAGAAGCATTGAGATATCACATCTCATGCTATCGGAAGGGTCTCAGGTTTGGAATGGGAAGGAGTTTGATATCACATCTCATGTTATAGGAAGGATCTCAGGTTTGGTATTAGAAGCATTGAGATATCACATCACATGCTATAGGAAGGGTCTCAGGATTGGAATCGGAAGGAGTTGTATATGACATCTCATGCCATAGGAAGGGTCTCAGGTTTGGTATAAGCATTGAGATATCACATCTCTGCTATCGGAAGGGTCTCAGGATTGGAATGGGAAGGAGTTGGATATCCCATCTCGTTATAGGAAGGGTCTCAGGTTTGGTATTAGAAGCATTGAGATATCACATCTCATGCTATAGGAAGGCTCTAAGGTTTGGAAAGGGGAAGGATTTGGGTATCACATCTCATGTTATAGGACCGGACTCAGGTTTGGTATTAGAAGCATTGAGATATCAAGTCTCATGGTATAGGACGGGTCTCAGAATTGGAATGGGAAGGAGTTGGATATCACATCTCAAGCTATAGAAAGGGTCTCAGGATTGGAATGGGAAGGAGTTTGATATCACATCTCATGCCATGGTATGGGTCTCAGGTTTTGTAGAAGCATTGGGATATCACATCACATGCTATAGGCAGGGTCTAAGGTTGGAATGGGAAGGAGTTGGATATCACATCTCATGTTATAGGAAGGGTCTCAGGATTGGAATGGGAAGGACTTGGATATCACATCTCATTCTATAGGAAGGCTCTCAGGGTTGGAAGGGGAAGGAGTTGGATATCACATTTCATGTTAGAGGTAGGATCTCAGGTTTGGTATTAGAGGCATTGAGATATCACATCTCATGTCATCAGAAGGGTCTCAGGATTGGAATGGGAAGGAGTTAGATATCACATCTCATGCTAAAGGGAGGGTCTAAGGTTTGGAAGGGGAAGGATTTGGACATCACATCTCATGTTATAGGAAGGATCTCAGGTTTGGTATTGGAAGCATTGAGATATCACATCTCATGCTATCGGAAGGGTCTCAGGTTTGGTATAAGCATTGAGATATCACATCTCTGTTATCGGAAGGGTCAAAGGATTGGAATGGGAAGGACTTGGATATCACAATTCATGTTATAGGAAGGGTCTCAGGTTTGGTATTAGAAGCATTGAGATATCACATCTCATGCTATAGGAAGGGACTCAGGAATGGAATGGGAAGGACTTGGATATCACATCTCATGATACAGGAAGGGTCTAAGGTTTGGAAGGGGAAGGATTTGGATATCACATCTCATGTTATTGGACCGGTCTCAGGTTTGGTATTAGAAGCATTGAGATATCAAGTCTCATGGTATAGGACGGGAGTTTGATATCACATCTCATGCCATGGTATGGGTCTCAGGTTGTGTAGAAGCATTGGGATATCACATCTCATGCTATCGGAAGGGTATCAGGATTGGATTTGGAAGGAGTTGGATATCCCATCTCATGCTATAGGAAGGGTCTCAGGATTGGAATGGGAAGGACTTGGATATCACATCTCATGTTGTAGGAAGGCTCTCAGGTTTGGAAAGGGAAGGAGTTGGATATCACATTTCATGTTAGAGGTAGGATCTCAGGTTTGGTATTAGAGGCATTGAGATATCACATCTCATGCTATCAGAAGGGTATCAGGATTGGAATGGGAAGGAGTTGGATATCACATCTCATGCTAAAGGGAGGGTCTCAGGTTTGGAAGGGGAAGGATTTGGATATAACATCTTATGTTATAGGAAGGATCTCAGGTTTGGTATTAGAAGCATTGAGATATCACATCTCATGCTATCGGAAGGATCTCAGGTTTGGTATTAGAAGCATTGAGATATCACATCTCATGCTATAGGAAGGGTCTCAGGATTGGAATGGGAAGGAGTTGGATATCAGATCTCATGAGACCCTTCCTATAACATGAGATGCGATATACAACTCCTTCCCGTTCCAAACCTGAGAACCTTCCTAAAGCATGGATGTGATATCCAACTCCTTCCCATTCCAATCCTGAGACCATTCCAATAGCAGGAGATGTGATATCTCAATGCCTCTAATACCAAACCTGAGATCCTTCCGATAGCATGAGATGTGATATCTCAATGCTTCTAATACCAAACCTGAGATCCTTCCTATAACATGAGATGTGATATCCAAATCCTTCCCCTTCCAAACCTGAGACCTTCCCTTTAGCATGATATGTGATATCCAACTCGTTCCCATTCCAATCCTGAGACCCTTCTGATAGCATGAGATGTGATATCTCAATGCCTCTAATACCAAACCTGAGATCCTACCTCTAACATGAAATGTGACATCCAACTCCTTCCCTTTCCAAACCTGAGCGCCTTCCTATAGCATGAGATGTGATATCCAAGTCCTTCTCATTCCAATCTGGAGACCCTTCCTATAACATGAGATGTGATATCCAACTCCTTCCGATTCTAACCTGAGACCCTTCCTATAGCATGAGATGGGATATCCAACTCCTTCCAAATCCAATCCTGATACCCTTCCGATAGCATGAGATGTGATATCCCAATGCTTCTACCAAACCTGAGACACATACTATGACATGAGATCTGATATCAAACTCCTTCCCATTCAAATCCTGAGACCCTTCATATAGCTTGAGATGTGATATCCAACTCCTTCCCTTTCCAATTCTGAGACCCTTCCTATACCATGAGACTTGATATCTCAATGCTTCTACCAAACCTGAGACCCATACTATGGCATGAGATGTGATATCAAACTCCTTCCCATTCCAATCCTGAGACCCTTCCTATAACATGAGATGTGATATCCAAATCCTTCCCCTTCCAAACCTTAGACCCTTACTTTATCATGAGATGTGATATCCAACTCCTTCCCATTCCAATCCTGAGACCCTTCCGATATCATGAGATTTGTTATCTCAATGCTTCTAATATCAAACTTGACACCCTCCCTATAGCATGAGATGTGATATCCAAGTCCTTCCCATTCCAATCCTGAGACCCTTCCGATAGCAGAGATGTGATATCTCAATGCTTATACCAAACCTGGGACCCTTCCAATAGCATGAGATGTGATGTCTCAATGCTTCTAATACAAAACTTGAGGCCCTTCCTATAGCAAGTGATGTGATATCCAACTCCTTCCCATTCCAATCCTGAGACCCTTCCGATAGCAGAGATGTGATATCTCAATGCTTATACCAAACCTGAGACCCTTCCAATGGCATGAGATGTCATATACAACTCCTTCCCATTCCAATCCTGAGACCCTTCCTATAGCATGAGATGTGATATCTCAATGCTCATACCAAACCTGAGACCCTTCCTATAGCATGAGATGTGATATCCAACTCCTTCCCATTACAATCCTGAGACACTTCCTATAACATGAGATGTGATGTCTCAATGCTTCTAATACCAAACCTGAGATCCTTCCTATGGCATGAGATGTCATAAAAAACCCCTTCCCATTCCAATCCTGAGACCCTTCCTATAACACGAGATGTGATATCCAAATCCTTCCCCTTCCAAACCTGAGACCCTCCCTTTAGCATGAGATGTGATATCCAACTCCTTCCCATTCCAATCCTGAGACCCTTCTGATAGCATGAGATGTGATATCTCAATGCCTCCTACCAAACCTGAGATCCTACCTCTAACATGAAATGTGATATCCAACTCCTTCCCCTTCCAAACCTGAGAGCCTTCCTATAGCATGAGATGTGATATCGAAGTATTTCCCATTCCAATCCTGAGACCCTTCCTATAACATGAGATGTGATATCCAACTCCTTCCCATTCCAACCTGAGACCCTTCCTATTGCATGAGATGGGATATCCAACTACTTCCAAATCCAATCCTGATACCCTTCCGATAGCATGAGATGTGATATCTCAATCCCTCTAATACCAAACCTGAGATTCTTCCGATAGCATAAGATGTGATATCTCAATGCTTCTAATACCAAACCTGAGATCCTTCCTATAACATGAGATGTGATATCAAAATCCTTCCCCTTCCAAACCTGAGACCCTCCCTTTAGCATGAGATGTGATATCCAACTCCTTCCCATTCCAATCATGAGACCCTTCTGATAGCATGAAATGTGATATTCAATGCATCTAATACCAAACCTGAGATCCTACCTCTAACATGAAATCTGATATCCAACTCCTTCCCTTTCCAAACGTGAGAGCCTCCCTATAGCATGAGATGTGATATTCACGTCCTTCCCATTCCAATCCTGAGACCCTTCCTATAGAATGAGATGTGATATCTCAATGCTTCTAATACCAAACCTGAGACCCTTCCTATTACATAAGATGGGATATCCAACTCCTTCCCATTCCAATCCTGAGACCCTTCCGATAGCAGAGATGTGATATCTCAATGCTTATACCAAACCTGAGACCCTTCCTATAGCATGAGATGTGACATCTCAATGCTTATACGAAACCTGAGACCCTTCCTATAGCATGAGATGTGATATCCAACTCCTTCCCATTCCAATCCTGAGACCCTTCCTATAACATGAGATGTGATGTCTCAATGTTTCTAATACCAAACCTGAGATCCTTCCTATGGCATGAGATGTCATATAAAACTCCTTCCCATTCCATTCCTGAGACCCTTCCTATAGCATGAGATGTGATATCCAACTCCTTCCCATTCCAATCCTGAGACCCTTCCTATAGCATGAGATGTGATATCTCAATGCTTCTAATACCAAACCTGAGATCCTTCCTCTAATATGAAATGTGATATCCATCTACTTCCCTTTCCAATCCTGAGACCCTCCCTTTAGCATGAGATGTGATATCCAACTCCTTCCCATTCCAATACTGAGACCCTTCCGTTAGCATGAGATGTGATATCTCAATGCCTCTAATACCGAACCTGAGATCCTACCTCTAACATGAAAGTTGATATCCAACTCCTTCCCCTTCCAAACCTGATAGCCTTCCTATAGCATGAGATGTGATATCCAAGTCCTTCCCATTCCAATCCTGATACCATTCCTATAACATGAGATGTGATATCCAACTCCTTCCCATTCCAACCTGAGAACCTTCCTATAGCATGAGATGGGATATCCAACTCCTTCCAAATCCAATCCTGATACCCTTCCGATAGCATGAGATGTGATATCCCAATGCTTCTACAAAACCTGAGACCCATACCATGGCATGAGATGTGATATCAAACTCCTTCCCATTCCAATCCTGAGACCCTTCCTATAGCTTGAGATGTGATATCCAAATCCTTCGCCTTCCAAACCTTAGACCCTTCCTTTGTCATGAGATGTGATATCCAAGTCCTTCCCATTCCAATCCTGAGACCCTTCCTATAGCATGAGATGTGATATCTCAATGCTTCTAATACCAAACCTGAGACCCTTGCTATAACATGAGATGTGATATTCAAGTCCTTCCCATTCCAATCCTGAGACCCTTCCTATAGCATGAGATGTGATATCTCAATGCTTCTAATACCAAACCTGAGACCCTTCCTATAACGAGATGGGATATCCAACTCCTTCCCATTCCAATCCTGAGACCCTTCCGATAGCAGAGATGTGATATCTCAATGCTTATACCAAACCTGAGACCCTTCCTATGGCATGGGATGTCAAATACAACTCCTTCCGATTCCAATGCTGAGACCCTTCCTATAGCATGAGATGTGATATCCAACTCCTTCCCATTCCAATCCTGAGACCCTTCCTATAGCATGAGATGTGATATCTCAATGCTTCTAATACCAAACCTGAGATCCTTCCTATAACATGAGATGTGATATCCAACTCCTTCCCATTCCAAACCTGAGACCCTTCCGATAGCATGAGATGTGATATCAAACTCCTTCCCATTCCAATCCTGAGATAGCTTGAGATGTGATATCCAACTCCTTCCCATTCCAATCCTGAGACCCTTCCTATACCATGAGATGTGATATCTCAATGCTTCTAATACCAAACCTGACACCCGTCCTAAAACATGAGATGTGAGATCCAAATCCTTCCCCTTCCAAACCTGAGATCTTTCCTTTAGCATGAGATGTGATATCCAACTCCTTCCCATTCCAATCCTGAGACCCTTCCTATTGCATGATATGTGATATCACAATGCTTCTAATACCAAACCTGAGATCCTTCCTATAACATGAGATGTGTATCCAACTCCTTCCCATTCCAAACCTGAGACCCTTCCTATAGCATGAGATGTGATATCTTAATGCTTCTAAAACCAAACCTGAGAACCATCCAATAACATATGTGAAATCCAAATCCTTCCCTTTCCATACCTGAGACCCTTCCGATAGCATGAGATGTGATATCTCAATCCCTCTAATACCAAACCTGAGATTCTTCCGATAGCATAAGATGTGATATCTCAATGCTTCTAATACCAAACCTGAGATCCTTCCTATAACATGAGATGTGATATCAAAATCCTTCCCCTTCCAAACCTGAGACCCTCCCTTTAGCATGAGATGTGATATCCAACTCCTTCCCATTCCAATCCTGAGACCCTTCTGATAGCATGAGATGTGATATTCAATGCCTCTAATACCAAACCTGAGATCCTACCTCTAACATGAAATTTGATATCCAACTCCTTCCCTTTCCAAACGTGAGAGCCTCCCTATAGCATGAAATGTGATATTCACGTCCTTCCCATTCCAATCCTGAGACCCTTCCTATAGCATGAGATGTGATATCTCAATGCTTCTAATACCAAACCTGAGACCCTTCCTATAACATAAGATGGGATATCCGACTCCTTCCCATTCCAATCCTGAGACCCTTCCGATAGCAGAGATGTGATATCTCAATGCTTATACCAAACCTGAGACCCTTCCTATAGCATGAGATGTGACATCTCAATGCTTATACGAAACCTGAGGCCCTTCCTATAGCATGAGATGTGATATCCAACTCCTTCCCATTCCAATCCTGAGACCCTTCCTATAACATGAGATGTGATGTCTCAATGCTTCTAATACCAAACCTGAGATCCTTCCTATGGCATGAGATGTCATATAAAACTCCTTCCCATTCCATTCCTGAGACCCTTCCTATAGCATGAGATGTGATATCCAACTCCTTCCCATTCCAATCCTGAGACCCTTCCTATTGCATGAGATGTGATATCTCAATGCTTCTAATACCAAACCTGAGATCCTTCCTCTAATATGAAATGTGATATCCAACTACTTCCCTTTCCAATCCTGAGACCCTCCCTTTAGCATGACATGTGATATCCAACTCCTTCCCATTCCAATTCTGAGACCCTTCCGATAGCATGAGATGTGATATCTCAATGCCTCTAATACCAAACCTGAGATCCTACCTCTAACATGAAAGTTGATATCCAACTCCTTCCCCTTCCAAACCTGATAGCCTTCCTATAGCATGAGATGTGATATCCAAGTCCTTCCCATTCCAATCCTGATACCCTTCCTATAACATGAGATGTGATATCCAACTCCTTCCCATTCCAACCTGAGAACCTTCCTATAGCATGAGATGGAATATCCAACTCCTTCCAAATCCAATCCTGATACCCTTCCGATAGCATGAGATGTGATATCCCAATGCTTCTACAAAACCTGAGACCCATACCATGGCATGAGATGTGATATCAAACTCCTTCCCATTCCAATCCTGAGACCCTTCCTATAGCTTGAGATGTGATATCCAACTCCTTCCCATTCCAATTCTGAGACCCGTCCTATACCATGAGACTTGATATCTCAATGCTTCTAATACCAAACCTGAGACCGGTCCTATAACATGAGATGTGATATCCAAATCCTTCGCCTTCCAAACCTTAGACCCTTCCTTTATCATGAGATGTGATATCCAAGTCCTTCCCATTCCAATCCTGAGACCCTTCCTATAGCATGAGATGTGATATCTCAATGCTTCTAATACCAAACCTGAGACCCTTGCTATAACATGAGATGTGATATTCAAGTCCTTCCCATTCCAATCCTGAGACCCTTCCTATAGCATGAGATGTGATATCTCAATGCTTCTAATACCAAACCTGAGACCCTTCCTATAACGAGATGGGATATCCAACTCCTTCCCATTCCAATCCTGAGACCCTTCCGATAGCAGAGATGTGATATCTCAATGCTTATACCAAACCTGAGACCCTTCCTATGGCATGAGATGTCAAATACAACTCCTTCCGATTCCAATGCTGAGACCCTTCCTATAGCATGAGATGGGATATCTCAATGCTTATACCAAACCTGAGACCCTTCCTATAGCATGAGATGTGATATCCAACTCCTTCCCATTCCAATCCTGAGACCCTTCCTATAGCATGAGATGTGATATCTCAATGCTTCTAATACCAAACCTGAGATCCTTCCTATAACATGAGATGTGATATCCAACTCCTTCCCATTCCAAACCTGAGACCCTTCCGATAGCATGAGATGTGATATCAAACTCCTTCCCATTCCAATCCTGAGATAGCTTGAGATGTGATATCCAACTCCTTCCCATTCCAATCCTGAGACCCTTCCTATACCATGAGATGTGATATCTCAATGCTTCTAATACCAAACCTGACACCCGTCCTAAAACATGAGATGTGAGATCCAAACCCTTCCCCTTCCAAACCTGAGATCTTTCCTTTAGCATGAGATGTGATATCCAACTCCTTCCCATTCCAATCCTGAGACCCTTCCTATAGCATGATATGTGATATCACAATGCTTTTAATACCAAACCTGAGATCCTTCCAATAACATGAGATGTGTATCCAACTCCTTCCCATTCCAAACCTGAGACCCTTCCTATAGCATGAGATGTGATATCTTAATGCTTCTAAAACCAAACCTGAGAACCATCCAATAACATATGTGAAATCCAAATCCTTCCCTTTCCAAACCTGAGACCCTTCCGATAGCATGAGATGTGATATCTCAATGCTTCTAAAACCAAACATGAGAACCATCCTATAACATGAGATGTGAAATCCAAATCCTTCCCTTTCCAAACCTGAGACCCTTCCTATAGCTTGAGATGTGATATCAAACTCCTTCCCATTCCAATCCTGTGATAGCTTGAGATGTGATATCCAACTCCTTCCCATTCCAATCCTGAGACCCTTCCTATACCATGAGATGTGATATCTCAATGCTTCTAATACCAAACCTGAGACCCGTCTTAAAACATGAGATGTGAGATCCAAATCCTTCCCCTTCCAAACCTGAGACCCTTCCTATAGCTTGAGATGTGATATCAAACTCCTTCCCATTCCAATCCTGAGATAGCTTGAGATGTGATATCCAACTCCTTCCCATTCCAATCCTGAGACCCTTCCGATAGCATGAAATGTGATATCTCAATGCTTCTAATATCAAAACTGAGACCCTCGCTATAGCATGAGATGTGATATCTAAGTCCTTCCCATTCCTATCCTGAGACCCTTCCGATAGCAGAGATGTGATATCTCAATGCTTATACCAAACCTGAGACCCTTCCTATGGCATGAGATGTGATATCCAACTCCTTCCCATTCCAATCCTGAGACCCTTCCTATAGCATGAGATGTGATATCTCAATGCTTCTATCAAACTTGAGTCCCTTCCTTTAGCATGAGATGTGATATCCAACTCCTTCCCATTCCAATCCTGAGACCCTTCCTATAGCATGAGATGTGATATCTCAAAGCTTCTAATACCAAACCTGGGACCCGTCCTATAACATGAGATATGATATCCAAATCTTTCCCCTTCCAAACCTGAGACCCTTCCTTTAGCATGAGATGTGATATCCAAATCCTTCCCATTCCAATCCTGAAACCCTTCCTATAGCATGAGATGTGATATCTCAATGTTTCTAATAAAAAACCTGAGACCCTTCCTATAGCAAGAGATGTGATATCCAAATCTTTCCCATTCCAATCCTGAGACCCTTCCTATAACATGAGATGTGATATCCAACTCCTTCCCATTCCAAACTGAGACCCTTCCTATAGCATGAGAAGGGATATCCAACTCCTTCCCATTCCAATCCTGAAACCCTTCCTATAGCATGAGATGTGATATCTCAATGTTTCTAATAAAAAACCTGAGACCCTTCCTATAGCAAGAGATGTGACATCCACATCTTTCCCATTCCAATCCTGAGATCCTTCCTATTGGATGAGATGTGATATCCAACTCCTTCCCATTCCAATCCTGAGACCCTTCCTATACCATGAGATGTGATATCTCAATGCTTCTACCAAAACTGAGACCCTTCCTTTAGCATGAGATGTGATATCCAACTCCTTCCCATTCCAATCCTGAGACCCTTCCTATAGCATGAGATGTGATATCTCAATGCCTCTAATACCAAACCTGAGATTCTTCCTATAACATGAGATGTGATATCTCAATGCTTCTAATACCAAACCTGAGACCCTCCCTTTAGCATGAGATGTGATATCCGACTCCTTCCCATTCCAATCCTGAGACCCTTCTGATAGCATGAGATGTGATATCTCAATGCCTCTAATACCAAACCTGAGATTCTTCCTATAACATGAGATGTGATATCTCAATGCTTCTAATACCAAACCTGAGACCCTCCCTTTAGCATGAGATGTGATATCCGACTCCTTCCCATTCCAATCCTGAGACCCTTCTGATAGCATGAGATGTGATATCTCAATGCCTATAATACCAAACCTGAGATCCTTCCGATAGCATGAGATGTGATATCTCAATGCTTCTAATACCAAACCTGAGATCCTTCCTATAACATGAGATGTGATATCCAAATCCTTCCCCTTCCAAACCTGAGACCCTCCCTTTAGCATGAGATGTGATATCCAACTACTTCCCATTCCAATCCTGAGACCCTTCCGATAGCAGAGATGTGATATCTCAATGCTTATACCAAACCTGAGACCCTTCCTATGGCATGAGATGTCAAATACAACTCCTTCCGATTCCAATGCTGAGACCCTTCCTATAGCATGAGATGGGATATCTCAATGCTTATACCAAACCTGAGACCCTTCCTATAGCATGAGAAGTGGTATCCAACTCCTTCCGATTCCAATCCTGAGACCCTTCCTATAGCATGAGATGTGATATCTCAATGCTTCTAATACCAAACCTGAGATCCTTCCTATAACATGAGATGTGATATCCAACTCCTTCCCATTCCAAACCTGAGACCCTTCCGATAGCATGAGATGTGATATCAAACTCCTTCCCATTCCAATCCTGAGATAGCTTGAGATGTGATATCCAACTCCTTCCCATTCCAATCCTGAGACCCTTCCTATACCATGAGATGTGATATCTCAATGCTTCTCATACCAAACCTGACACCCGTCCTAAAACATGAGATGTGAGATCCAAATCCTTCCCCTTCCAATCCTGAGACCCTTCCTATAGCATGATATGTGATATCACAATGCTTCTAATACCAAACCTGAGATCCTTCCTATAACATGAGATGTGTATCCAACTCCTTCCCATTCCAAACCTGAGACCCTTCCTATAGCATGAGATGTGATATCTTAATGCTTCTAAAACCAAACCTGAGAACCATCCAATAACATATGTGAAATCCAAATCCTTCCCTTTCCAAACCTGAGACCCTTCAGATAGCATGTGGTGTGATATCTCAATGCTTCTAAAACCAAACATGAGAACCATCCTTTAACATGAGATGTGAAATCCAAATCCTTCCCTTTCCAAACCTGAGACCCTTCCTATAGCTTGAGATGTGCTATCAAACTCCTTCCCATTCCAGTCCTGTGTTACCTAGAGATGTGATATCAAACTCCTTCCCATTCCAATCCTGAGACCCTTCCTATACCATGAGATGTGATATCTCAATGCTTCTAATACCAAACCTGAGACCCGTCCTAAAACATGAGATGTGAGATCCAAATCCTTCCCCTTCCAAACCTGAGACCCTTCCTATAGCTTGAGATGTGATATCAAACTCCTTCCCATTCCAATCCTGAGATAGCTTGAGATGTGATATCCAACTCCTTCCCATTCCAATCCTGAGACCCTTCCAATAGCATGAAATGTGATATCTCAATGCTTCCAATATCAAAACTGAGACCCTCCCTATAGCATGAGATGTGATATCTAAGTCCTTCCCATTCCTATCCTGAGACCCTTCCGATAGCAGAGATGTGATATCTCAATGCTTATACCAAACCTGAGACCCTTCCTATGGCATGAGATGTGATATCCAACTCCTTCCCATTCCAATCCTGAGACCCTTCCTATAGCATGAGATGTGATATCTCAATGCTTCTATCAAACTTGAGTCCCTTCCTTTAGCATGAGATGTGATATCCAACTCCTTCCCATTCCAATCCTGAGACACTTCCTATAGCATAAGATGTGATATCTCAAAGCTTCTAATACCAAACCTGAGACCCTTCCTATGGCATGAGATGTGATATCCAACTCCTTCCCATTCCAATCCTGAGACCCTTCCTATAGCATGAGATGTGATATCTCAATGCTTCTATCAAACTTGAGTCCCTTCCTTTAGCATGAGATATGATATCCAAATCCTTCCCCTTCCAAACCTGACACCCTTCCTTTAGCATGAGATGTGATATCCAAATCCTTCCCATTCCAATCCTGAAACCCTTCCTATAGCATGAGATGTGATATCTCAATGTTTCTAATAAAAAACCTGAGACCCTTCCTATAGCACGAGATGTGATATCCAAATCCTTCCCATTCCAATCCTGAGACCCTTCCTATAACATGAGATGTGATATCCAACTCCTTCCCATTCCAACCTGAGACCCTTCCTATAGCATGAGAAGGGATATCCAACTCCTTCCCATTCCAATCCTGAAACCCTTCCTATAGCATGAGATGTGATATCTCAATGTTTCTAATAAACAACCTGAGACCCTTCCTATAGCAAGAGATGTGACATCCAAATCTTTCCCATTCCAATCCTGAGATCCTTCCTATTGGATGAGATGTGATATCCAACTCCTTCCCATTCCAATCCTGAGACCCTTCCTATACCATGAGATGTGATATCTCAATGCTTCTACCAAAACTGAGACCCTTTCTTTAGCATGAGATGTGATATCCAACTCCTTCCCATTCCAATCCTGAGACCCTTCCTATAGCATGAGATGTGATATCTCAATGCCTCTAATACCAAACCTGAGATTCTTCCTATAACATGAGATGTGATATCTCAATGCTTCTAATACCAAACCTGAGACCCTCCCTTTAGCATGAGATGTGATATCCGACTCCTTCCCGTTCCAATCCTGAGACCCTTCTGATAGCATGAGATGTGATATCTCAATGCCTCTAATACCAAACCTGAGATTCTTCCTATAACATGAGATGTGATATCTCAATGCTTCTAATACCAAACCTGAGACCCTCCCTTTAGCATGAGATGTGATATCTGACTCCTTCCCATTCCAATCCTGAGACCCTTCTGATAGCATGAGATGTGATATCTCAATGCCTATAATACCAAACCTGAGATCCTTCCGATAGCATGAGATGTGATATCTCAATGCTTCTAATACCAAACCTGAGATCCTTCCTATAACATGAGATGTGATATCCAAATCCTTCCCCTTCCAAACCTGAGACCCTCCCTTTAGCATGAGATGTGATATCCAACTCCTTCCCATTCCAATCCTGAGACCCTTCCGATAGCAGAGATGTGATATCTCAATGCTTATACCAAACCTGAGACCCTTCCTATGGCATGAGATGTCAAATACAACTCCTTCCGATTCCAATGCTGAGACCCTTCCTATAGCATGAGATGGGATATCTCAATGCTTATACCAAACCTGAGATCCTTCCTATAGCATGAGAAGTGGTATCCAACTCCTTCCGATTCCAATCCTGAGACCCTTCCTATAGCATGAGATGTGATATCTCAATGCTTCTAATACCAAACCTGAGATCCTTCCTATAACATGAGATGTGATATCCAACTCCTTCCCATTCCAAACCTGAGACCCTTCCGATAGCATGAGATGTGATATCAATCTCCTTCCCATTCCAATCCTGAGATAGCTTGAGATGTGATATCCAACTCCTTCCCATTCCAATCCTGAGACCCTTCCTATACCATGAGATGTGATATCTCAATGCTTCTAATACCAAACCTGACACCCGTCCTAAAACATGAGATGTGAGATCCAAATCCTTCCCCTTCCAAACCTGAGATCTTTCCTTTAGCATGAGATGTGATATCCAACTCCGTCCCATTCCAATCCTGAGACCCTTCCTATAGCATGATATGTGATATCACAATGCTTCTAATACCAAACCTGAGATCCTTCCTATAACATGAGATGTGTATCCAACTCCTTCCCATTCCAAACCTGAGACCCTTCAGATAGCATGTGGTGTGATATCTCAATGCTTCTAAAACCAAACATGAGAACCATCCTATAACATGAGATGTGAAATCCAAATCCTTCCCTTTCCAAACCTGAGACCCTTCCTATAGCTTGAGATGTGCTATCAAACTCCTTCCCATTCCAATCCTGTGATAGCTTGAGATGTGATATCCAACTCGTTCCCATTCCAATCCTGAGACCCTTCCTATACCATGAGATGTGATATCTCAATGCTTCTAATACCAAACCTGAGACCCGTCCTAAAACATGAGATGTGAGATCCAAATCCTTCCCCTTCCAATCCTGAGACCCTTCCTATAGCATGAGATGTGATATCTCAGTGCTTCTATCAAACTTGAGTCCCTTCCTTTAGCATGAGATATGATATCCAAATCCTTCCCCTTCCAAACCTGACACCCTTCCTTTAGCATGAGATGTGATATCCAACCCCTTCTCATTCCAATCCTGAAACCCTCCTATAGCATGAGATGTGATATCTCAATGTTTCTAATAAAAAACCTGAGACCCTTCCTATAGCAAGAGATGTGATATCCAAATCCTTCCCATTCCAATCCTGAGACCCTTCCTATAACATGAGATGTGATATCCAACTCCTTCCCATTCCAACCTGAGACCCTTCCTATAGCATGAGAAGGGATATCCAACTCCTTCCCATTCCAATCCTGAAACCCTTCCTATAGCATGAGATTTGATATCTCAATGTTTCTAATAAACAACCTGAGACCCTTCCTATAGCAAGAGATGTGACATCCAAATCTTTCCCATTCCAATCCTGAGATCCTTCCTATTGGATGAGATGTGATATCCAACTCCTTCCCATTCCAATCCTGAGACCCTTCCTATACCATGAGATGTGATATCTCAATGCTTCTACCAAAACTGAGACCCTTCCTTTAGCATGAGATGTGATATCCAACTCCTTCCCATTCCAATCCTGAGACCCTTCCTATAGCATGAGATGTGATATCTCAATGCCTCTAATACCAAACCTGAGATTCTTCCTATAATATGAGATGTGATATCTCAATGCTTCTGATACCAAACCTGAGACCCTCCCTTTAGCATGAGATGTGATATCCGACTCCTTCCCATTCCAATCATGTGACCCTTCTGATAGCATGAGATGTGATATCTCAATTCCTCTAATACCAAACCTGAGATTCTTCCTATAACATGAGATGTGATATCTCAATGCTTCTAATACCAAACCTGAGACCCTCCCTTTAGCATGAGATGTGATATCCGACTCCTTCCCATTCCAATCCTGAGACCCTGCTGATAGCATGAGATGTGATATCTCAATGCCTATAATACCAAACCTGAGATCCTTCTGATAGCATGAGATGTGATATCTCAATGCTTCTAATACCAAACCTGAGATCCTTCCTATAACATGAGATGTGATATCCAAATCCTTCCCCTTCCAAACCTGAGACCCTCCCTTTAGCATGAGATGTGATATCCAACTCCTTCCCATTCCAATCCTGAGACCCTTCCCATAGCAGAGATGTGATATCTCAATGCTTATACCAAACCTGAGAACCTTCCTATGGCATGAGATGTCAAATACAACTCCTTCCGATTCCAATGCTGAGACCCTTCCTATAGCATGAGATGGGATATCTCAATGCTTATACCAAACCTGAGACCCTTCCTATAGCATGAGAAGTGGTATCCAACTCCTTCCGATTCCAATCCTGAGACCCTTCCTGTAGCATGAGATGTGATATCTCAATGCTTCTAATACCAAACCTGAGATCCTTCCTATAACATGAGATGTGATATCCAACTCCTTCCCATTCCAAACCTGAGACCCTTCCGATAGCATGAGATGTGATATCAAACTCCTTCCCATTCCAATCCTGAGATAGCTTGAGATGTGATATCCAACTCCTTCCCATTCCAATCCTGAGACCCTTCCTATACCATGAGATGTGATATCTCAATGCTTCTAATACCAAACCTGACACCCGTCCTAAAACATGAGATGTGAGATCCAAATCCTTCCCCTTCCAACCCTGAGATCTTTCCTTTAGCATGAGATGTGATATCCAACTCCGTCCCATTCCAATCCTGAGACCCTTCCTATAGCATGATATGTGATATCACAATGCTTCTAATACCAAACCTGAGATCCTTCCTATAACATGAGATGTGTATCCAACTCCTTCCCATTCCAAACCTGAGACCCTTCCTATAGCATGAGATGTGATATCTTAATGCTTCTAAAACCAAACCTGAGAACCATCCAATAACATATGTGAAATCCAAATCCTTCCCTTTCCAAACCTGAGACCCTTCAGATAGCATGTGGTGTGATATCTCAATGCTTCTAAAATCAAACATGAGAACCATCCTATAACATGAGATGTGAAATCCAAATCCTTCCCTTTCCAAACCTGAGACCCTTCCTATAGCTTGAGATGTGCTATCAAACTCCTTCCCATTCCAATCCTGTGATAGCTTGAGATGTGATATCCAACTCCTTCCCATTCCAATCCTGAGACCCTTCCTATACCATGAGATGTGATATCTCAATGCTTCTAATATCAAAACTGAGACCCCCCCTATAGCATGAGATGTGATATCTCAATGCTTATACCAAACCTGAGACCCTTCCTATGGCATGAGATGTGATATCTAACTCCTTCCCATTCCAATCCTGAGACCCTTCCTATAGCATGAGATGGGATATCTCAATGCTTATACCAAACCTGAGACCCTTCCTATAGCATGAGAAGTGGTATCCAACTCCTTCCGATTCCAATCCTGAGACCCTTCCTATAGCATGAGATGTGATATCTCAATGCTTCTAATACCAAACCTGAGATCCTTCCTATAACATGAGATGTGATATCCAACTCCTTCCCATTCCAAACCTGAGACCCTTCCGATAGCATGAGATGTGATATCAAACTCCTTCCCATCCCAATCCTGAGATAGCTTGAGATGTGATATCCAACTCCTTCCCATTCCAATCCTGAGACCCTTCCTATACCATGAGATGTGATTTCTCAATGCTTCTAATACCAAACCTGACACCTGTCCTAAAACATGAGATGTGAGATCCAAATCCTTCCCCTTCCAAACCTGAGATCTTTCCTTTAGCATGAGATGTGATATCCAACTCCGTCCCATTCCAATCCTGAGACCCTTCCTATAGCATGATATGTGATATCACAATGCTTCTAATACCAAACCTGAGATCCTTCCTATAACATGAGATGTGTATCCAACTCCTTCCCATTCCAAACCTGAGACCCTTCCTATAGCATGAGATGTGATATCTTAATGCTTCTAAAACCATACCTGAGAACCATCCAATAACATATGTGAAATCCAAATCCTTCCCTTTCCAAACCTGAGACCCTTCAGATAGCATGTGGTGTGATATCTCAATGCTTCTAAAACCAAACATGAGAACCATCCTATAACATGAGATGTGAAATCCAAATCCTTC
Source organism: Ambystoma mexicanum (assembly GCF_040938575.1). Lineage (NCBI taxonomy): Eukaryota > Metazoa > Chordata > Amphibia > Caudata > Ambystomatidae > Ambystoma > Ambystoma mexicanum. The sequence goes on from NC_090934.1 coordinate 1,158,847,513, forward strand.
CCTTTCCAAACCTGAGAGCCTTCCTATAGCTTGAGATGAGCTATCAAACTCCTTCCCATTCCAATCCTGTGATAGCTTGAGATGTGATATGCAACTCCTTCCCATTCCAATCCTGAGACCCTTCCTATACCATGAGATGTGATATCTCAATGCTTCTAATACCAAACCTGAGACCCGTCCTAAAACATGAGATGTGAGATCCAAATCCTTACCCTTCCAAACCTGAGACCCTTCCTATAGCTTGAGATGTGATATCAAACTCCTTCCCATTCCAATCCTGAGATAGCTTGAGATGTGATATCCAACTCCTTCCCATTCCAATCCTGAGACCCTTCCGATAGCATGAAATGTGATATCTCAATGCTTCTAATATCAAAACTGAGACCCTCCCTATAGCATGAGATGTGATATCTAAGTCCTTCCCATTCCTATCCTGAGACCCTTCCGATAGCAGAGATGTGATATCTCAATGCTTATACCAAACCTGAGACCCTTCCTATGGCATGAGATGTGATATCCAACTCCTTCCCATTCCAATCCTGAGACCCTTCCTATAGCATGAGATGTGATATCTCAATGCTTCTATCAAACTTGAGTCCCTTCCTTTAGCATGAGATGTGATATCCAACTCCTTCCCATTCCAATCCTGAGACCCTTCCTATAGCATGAGATGTGATATCTCAAAGCTTCTAATACCAAACCTGGGACCCGTCCTATAACATGAGATATGATATCCAAATCCTTCCCCTTCCAAACCTGAGACCCTTCCTTTAGCATGAGATGTGATATCCAAATCCTTCCCATTACAATCCTGAAACCCTTCCTATAGCATGAGATGTGATATCTCAATGTTTCTAATAAAAAACCTGAGACCCTTCCTATAGCAAGAGATGTGATATCCAAATCTTTCCCATTCCAATCCTGAGACCCTTCCTATAACATGAGATGTGATATCCAACTCCTTCCCATTCCAACCTGAGACCCTTCCTATAGCATGAGAAGGGATCTCCAACTCCTTCCCATTCCAATCCTGAAACACTTCCTATAGCCTGAGATGTGATATCTCAATGTTTCTAATAAAAAACCTGAGACCCTTCCTATAGCAAGAGATGTGACATCCAAATCTTTCCCATTCCAATCCTGAGATCCTTCCTATTGGATGAGATGTGATATCCAACTCCTTCCCATTCCAATGCTGAGACCCTTCCTATACCATGAGATGTGATATCTCAATGCTTCTACCAAAACTGAGACCCTTCCTTTAGCATGAGATGTGATATCCAACTCCTTCCCATTCCAATCCTGAGACCCTTCCTATAGCATGAGATGTGATATCTCAATGCCTCTAATACCAAACCTGAGATTCTTCCTATAACATGAGATGTGATATCTCAATGCTTCTAATACCAAACCTGAGACCCTCCCTTTAGCATGAGATGTGATATCCGACTCCTTCCCATTCCAATCCTGAGACCCTTCTGATAGCATGAGATGTGATATCTCAATGCCTCTAATAACAAACCTGAGATTCTTCCTATAACATGAGATGTGATATCTCAATGCTTCTAATACCAAACCTGAGACCCTCCCTTTAGCATGAGATGTGATATCCGACTCCTTCCCATTCCAATCCTGAGACCCTTCTGATAGCATGAGATGTGATATCTCAATGCCTATAATACCAAACCTGAGATCCTTCCGATAGCATGAGATGTGATATCTCAATGCTTCTAATACCAAACCTGAGATCCTTCCTATAACATGAGATGTGATATCCAAATCCTTCCCCTTCCAAACCCGAGACCCTCCCTTTAGCATGAGATGTGATATCCAACTCCTTCCCATTCCAATCCTGAGACCCTTCCGATAGCAGAGATGTGATATCTCAATGCTTATACCAAACCTGAGACCCTTCCTATGGCATGAGATGTCAAATACAACTCCTTCCGATTCCAATGCTGAGACCCTTCCTATAGCATGAGATGGGATATCTCAATGCTTATACCAAACCTGAGACCCTTCCTATAGCATGAGAAGTGGTATCCAACTCCTTCCGATTCCAATCCTGAGACCCTTCCTATAGCATGAGATGTGATATCTCAATGCTTCTAATACCAAACCTGAGATCCTTCCGATAACATGAGATGTGATATCCAACTCCTTCCCATTCCAAACCTGAGACCCTTCCGATAGCATGAGATGTGATATCAAACTCCTTCCCATTCCAATCCTGAGATAGCTTGAGATGTGATATCCAACTCCTTCCCATTCCAATCCTGAGACCCTTCCTATACCATGAGATGTGATATCTCAATGCTTCTAATACCAAACCTGACACCCGTCCTAAAACATGAGATGTGAGATCCAAATCCTTCCCCTTCCAATCCTGAGACCCTTCCTATAGCATGATATGTGATATCACAATGCTTCTAATACCAAACCTGAGATCCTTCCTATAACATGAGATGTGTATCCAACTCCTTCCCATTCCAAACCTGAGACCCTTCCTATAGCATGAGATGTGATATCTTAATGCTTCTAAAACTAAACCTGAGAACCATCCAATAACATATGTGAAATCCAAATCCTTCCCTTTCCAAACCTGAGACCCTTCAGATAGCATGTGGTGTGATATCTCAATGCTTCTAAAACCAAACATGAGAACCATCCTATAACATGAGATGTGAAATCCAAATCCTTCCCTTTCCAAACCTGAGACCCTTCCTATAGTTGGAGATGTGCTATCAAACTCCTTCCCATTCCAATCCTGTGATACCTTGAGATGTGATATCAAACTCCTTCCCATTCCAATCCTGAGACCCTTCCTATACCATGAGATGTGATATCTCAATGCTTCTAATACCAAACCTGAGACCCGTCCTAAAACATGAGATGTGAGATCCAAATCCTTCCCCTTCCAAACCTGAGACCCTTCCTATAGCTTGAGATGTGATATCAAACTCCTTCCCATTCCAATCCTGAGATAGCTTGAGATGTGATATCCAACTCCTTCCCATTCCAATCCTGAGACCCTTCCAATAGCATGAAATGTGATATCTCAATGCTTCTAATATCAAAACTGAGACCCTCCCTATAGCATGAGATGTGATATCTAAGTCCTTCCCATTCCTATCCTGAGACCCTTCTGATAGCAGAGATGTGATATCTCAATGCTTCTATCAAACTTGAGTCCCTTCCTTTAGCATGAGATGTGATATCCAACTCCTTCCCATTCCAATCCTGAGACCCTTCCTATAGCATGAGATGTGATATCTCAAAGCTTCTAATACCAAACCTGAGGCCCTTCCTATGGCATGAGGTGTGATATCCAACTCCTTCCCATTCCAATCCTGAGACCCTTCCTATAGCATGAGATGTGATATCTCAATGCTTCTATCAAACTTTAGTCCCTTCCTTTAGCATGAGATATGATATCCAAATCCTTCCCCTTGCAAACCTGACACCCTTCCTTTAGCATGAGATGTGATATCCAAATCCTTCCCATTCCAATCCTGAAACCCTTCCTATAGCATGAGATGTGATATCTCAATGTTTCTAATAAAAAACCTGAGACCCTTCCTATAGCAAGAGATGTGATATCCAAATCCTTCCCATTCCAATCCTGAGACCCTTCCTATAACATGAGATGTGATATCCAACTCCTTCCCATTCCAACCTGAGACCCTTCCTATAGCATGAGAAGGGATATCCAACTCCTTCCCATTCCAATCCTGAAACCCTTCCTATAGCATGAGATGTGATATCTCAATGTTTCTAATAAACAACCTGAGACCCTTCCTATAGCAAGAGATGTGACATCCAAATCTTTCCCATTCCAATCCTGAGATCCTTCCTATTGGATGAGATGTGATATCCAACTCCTTCCCATTCCAATCCTGAAACCCTTCCTATACCATGATATGTGATATCTCAATGCTTCTACCAAAACTGAGACCCTTCCTTTAGCATGAGATGTGATATCCAACTCCTTCCCATTCCAATCCTGAGACCCTTCCTATAGCATGAGATGTGATATCTCAATGCCTCTGATACAAAACCTGAGATTCTTCCTATAACATGAGATGTGATATCTCAAAGCTTCTAATACCAAACCTGAGGCCCTTCCTATGGCATGAGATGTGATATCCAACTCCTTCCCATTCCAATCCTGAGACCCTTCCTATAGCATGAGATGTGATATCTCAATGCTTCTATCAAACTTTAGTCCCTTCCTTTAGCATGAGATATGATATCCAAATCCTTCCCCTTGCAAACCTGACACCCTTCCTTTAGCATGAGATGTGATATCCAAATCCTTCCCATTCCAATCCTGAAACCCTTCCTATAGCATGAGATGTGATATCTCAATGTTTCTAATAAAAAACCTGAGACCCTTCCTATAGCAAGAGATGTGATATCCAAATCCTTCCCATTCCAATCCTGAGACCCTTCCTATAACATGAGATGTGATATCCAACTCCTTCCCATTCCAACCTGAGACCCTTCCTATAGCATGAGAAGGGATATCCAACTCCTTCCCATTCCAATCCTGAAACCCTTCCTATAGTATGAGATGTGATATCTCAATGTTTCTAATAAACAACCTGAGACCCTTCCTATAGCAAGAGATGTGACATCCAAATCTTTCCCATTCCAATCCTGAGATCCTTCCTAATGGATGAGATGTGATATCCAACTCCTTCCCATTCCAATCCTGAAACCCTTCCTATACCATGATATGTGATATCTCAATGCTTCTACCAAAACTGAGACCCTTCCTTTAGCATGAGATGTGATATCCAACTCCTTCCCATTCCAATCCTGAGACCCTTCCTATAGCATGAGATGTGATATCTCAATGCCTCTGATACAAAACCTGAGATTCTTCCTATAACATGAGATGTGATATCTCAATGCTTCTAATACCAAACCTGAGACCCTCCCTTTAGCATGAGATGTGATATCCGACTCCTTCCCATTCCAATCCTGAGACCCTTCTGATAGCATGAGATGTGATATCTCAATGCCTCTAATACCAAACCTGAGATTCTTGCTATAACATGAGATGTGATATCTCAATGCTTCTAATACCAAACCTGAGACCCTCCCTTTAGCATGAGATGTGATATCTGACTCCTTCCCATTCCAATCCTGAGACCCTTCTGATAGCATGAGATGTGATATCTCAATGCCTATAATACCAAACCTGAGATCCTTCCGATAGCATGAGATGTGATATCTCAATGCTTCTAATACCAAACCTGAGATCCTTCCTATAACATGAGATGTGATATCCAAATCCTTCCCCTTCCAAACCTGAGACCCTTCCGATAGCAGAGATGTGATATCTCAATGCTTATACCAAACCTGAGACCCTTCCTATGGCATGAGATGTCAAATACAACTCCTTCCGATTCCAATGCTGAGACCCTTCCTATAGCATGAGATGGGATATCTCAATGCTTATACCAAACCTGAGATCCTTCCTATAGCATGAGAAGTGGTATCCAACTCCTTCCGATTCCAATCTTGAGACCCTTCCAATAGCATGAGATGTGATATCTCAATGCTTCTAATACCAAACCTGAGATCCTTCCTATAACATGAGATGTGATATCCAACTCCTTCCCATTCCAAACCTGAGACCCTTCCGATAGCATGAGATGTGATATCAAACTCCTTCCCATTCCAATCCTGAGATAGCTTGAGATGTGATATCCAACTCCTTCCCATTCCAATCCTGAGACCCTTCCTATACCATGAGATGTGATATCTCAATGCTTCTAATACCAAACCTGACACCCGTCCTAAAACATGAGATGTGAGATCCAAATCCTTCCCCTTCCAAACCTGAGATCTTTCCTTTAGCATGAGATGTGATATCCAACTCCGTCCCATTCCAATCCTGAGACCCTTCCTATAGCATGATATGTGATATCACAATGCTTCTAATACCAAACCTGAGATCCTTCCTATAACATGAGATGTGTATCCAACTCCTTCCCATTCCAAACCTGAGACCCTTCCTATAGCATGAGATGTGATATCTTAATGCTTCTAAAACCAAACCTGAGAACCATCCAATAACATATGTGAAATCCAAATCCTTCCCTTTCCAAACCTGAGACCCTTCGGATAGCATGTGGTGTGATATCTCAATGCTTCTAAAACCAAACATGAGAACCATCCGATAACATGAGATGTGAAATCCAAATCCTTCCCTTTCCAAACCTGAGACCCTTCCTATAGCTTGAGATGTGCTATCAAACTCCTTCCCATTCCAATCCTGTGATAGCTTGAGATGTGATATCCAACTCGTTCCCATTCCAATCCTGAGACCCTTCCTATACCATGAGATGTGATATCTCAATGCTTCTAATACCAAACCTGAGACCCGTCCTAAAACATGAGATGTGAGATCCAAATCCTTCCCGTTCCAATCCTGAGACTCTTCCTATAGCATGAGATGTGATATCTCAATGCTTCTATCAAACTTGAGTCCCTTCCTTTAGCATGAGATATGATATCCAAATCCTTCCCCTTCCAAACATGACACCCTTCCTTTAGCATGAGATGTGATATCCAAACCCTTCCCATTCCAATCCTGAAACCCTTCCTATAGCATGAGATGTGATATCTCAATGCTTCTAATAAAAAACCTGAGACCCTTCCTATAGCAAGAGATGTGATATCCAAATCCTTCCCATTCCAATCCTGAGACCCTTCCTATAACAAAAGATGTGATATCCAACTCCTTCCCATTCCAACCTGAGACCCTTCCTATAGCATGAGAAGGGATATCCAACTCCTTCCCATTCCAATCCTGAAACCCTTCCTATAGCATGAGATGTGATATCTCAATGTTTCTAATAAACAACCTGAGACCCTTCCTATAGCAAGAGATGTGACATCCAAATCTTTCCCATTCCAATCCTGAGATCCTTCCTATTGGATGAGATGTGATATCCAACTCCTTCCCATTCCAATCCTGAGACCCTTCCTATACCATGAGATGTGATATCTCAATGCTTCTACCAAAACTGAGACCCTTCCTTTAGCATGAGATGTGATATCCAACTCCTTCCCATTCCAATCCTGAGACCCTTCCTATAGCATGAGATGTGATATCTCAATGCCTCTAATACCAAACCTGAGATTCTTCCTATAACATGAGATGTGATATCTCAATGCTTCTAATACCAAACCTGAGACCCTCCCTTTAGCATGAGATGTGATATCCGACTCCTTCCCATTCCAATCCTGAGACCCTTCTGATAGCATGAGATGTGATATCTCAATGCCTCTAATACCAAACCTGAGATTCTTGCTATAACATGAGATGTGATATCTCAATGCTTCTAATACCAAACCTGAGACCCTCCCTTTAGCATGAGATGTGATATCTGACTCCTTCCCATTCCAATCCTGAGACCCTTCTGATAGCATGAGATGTGATATCTCAATGCCTATAATACCAAACCTGAGATCCTTCCGATAGCATGAGATGTGATATCTCAATGCTTCTAATACCAAACCTGAGATCCTTCCTATAACATGAGATGTGATATCCAAATCCTTCCCCTTCCAAACCTGAGACCCTTCCGATAGCAGAGATGTGATATCTCAATGCTTATACCAAACCTGAGACCCTTCCTATGGCATGAGATGTCAAATACAACTCCTTCCGATTCCAATGCTGAGACCCTTCCTATAGCATGAGATGGGATATCTCAATGCTTATACCAAACCTGAGATCCTTCCTATAGCATGAGAAGTGGTATCCAACTCCTTCCGATTCCAATCTTGAGACCCTTCCGATAGCATGAGATGTGATATCTCAATGCTTCTAATACCAAACCTGAGATCCTTCCTATAACATGAGATGTGATATCCAACTCCTTCCCATTCCAAACCTGAGACCCTTCCGATAGCATGAGATGTGATATCAAACTCCTTCCCATTCCAATCCTGAGATAGCTTGAGATGTGATATCCAACTCCTTCCCATTCCAATCCTGAGACCCTTCCTATACCATGAGATGTGATATCTCAATGCTTCTAATACCAAACCTGACACCCGTCCTAAAACATGAGATGTGAGATCCAAATCCTTCCCCTTCCAAACCTGAGATCTTTCCTTTAGCATGAGATGTGATATCCAACTCCGTCCCATTCCAATCCTGAAACCCTTCCTATAGCATGATATGTGATATCACAATGCTTCTAATACCAAACCTGAGATCCTTCCTATAACATGAGATGTGTATCCAACTCCTTCCCATTCCAAACCTGAGACCCTTCCTATAGCATGAGATGTGATATCTTAATGCTTCTAAAACCAAACCTGAGAACCATCCAATAACATATGTGAAATCCAAATCCTTCCCTTTCCAAACCTGAGACCCTTCGGATAGCATGTGGTGTGATATCTCAATGCTTCTAAAACCAAACATGAGAACCATCCTATAACATGAGATGTGAAATCCAAATCCTTCCCTTTCCAAACCTGAGACCCTTCCTATAGCTTGAGATGTGCTATCAAACTCCTTCCCATTCCAATCCTGTGATAGCTTGAGATGTGATATCCAACTCGTTCCCATTCCAATCCTGAGACCCTTCCTATACCATGAGTTGTGATATCTCAATGCTTCTAATACCAAACCTGAGACCCGTCCTAAAACATGAGATGTGAGATCCAAATCCTTCCCCTTCCAATCCTGAGACTCTTCCTATAGCATGAGATGTGATATCTCAATGCTTCTATCAAACTTGAGTCCCTTCCTTTAGCATGAGATATGATATCCAAATCCTTCCCCTTCCAAACATGACACCCTTCCTTTAGCATGAGATGTGATATCCAAACCCTTCCCATTCCAATCCTGAAACCCTTCCTATAGCATGAGATGTGATATCTCAATGTTTCTAATAAAAAACCTGAGACCCTTCCTATAGCAAGAGATGTGATATCCAAATCCTTCCCATTCCAATCCTGAGACCCTTCCTATAACAAAAGATGTGATATCCAACTCCTTCCCATTCCAATCCTGAAACCCTTCCTATAGCATGAGATGTGATATCTCAATGTTTCTAATAAACAACCTGAGACCCTTCCTATAGCAAGAGATGTGACATCCAAATCTTTCCCATTCCAATCCTGAGATCCTTTCTATTGGATGAGATGTGATATCCAACTCCTTCCCATTCCAATCCTGAGACCCTTCCTATACCATGAGATGTGATATCTCAATGCTTCTACCAAAACTGAGACCCTTCCTTTAGCATGAGATGTGATATCCAACTCCTTCCCATTCCAATCCTGAGACCCTTCCTATAGCATGAGATGTGATATCTCAATGCCTCTGATACCAAACCTGAGATTCTTCCTATAACATGAGATGTGATATCTCAATGCTTCTAATACCAAACCTGAGACCCTCCCTTTAGCATGAGATGTGATATCCGACTCCTTCCCATTCCAATCCTGAGACCCTTCTGATAGCATGAGATGTGATATCTCAATGCCTCTAATACCAAACCTGAGATTCTTCCTATAACATGAGATGTGATATCTCAATGCTTCTAATACCAAACCTGAGACCCTCCCTTTAGCATGAGATGTGATATCCGACTCCTTCCCATTCCAATCCTGAGACCCTTCTGATAGCATGAGATGTGATATCTCAATGTCTATAATACCAAACCTGAGATCCTTCCGATAGCATGAGATGTGATATCTCAATGCTTCTAATACCAAACCTGAGATCCTTCCTATAACATGAGATGTGATATCCAAATCCTTTCCCTTCCAAACCTGAGACCCTGCCTTTAGCATGAGATGTGATATCCAACTCCTTCCCATTCCAATCCTGAGACCCTTCCCATAGCAGAGATGTGATATCTCAATGCTTATACCAAACCTGAGACCCTTCCTATGGCATGAGATGTCAAATACAACTCCTTCCGATTCCAATGCTGAGACCCTTCCTATGGCATGAGATGGGATATCTCAATGCTTATACCAAACCTGAGACCCTTCCTATAGCATGAGAAGTGGTATCCAACTCCTTCCGATTCCAATCCTGAGACCCTTCCTGTAGCATGAGATGTGATATCTCAATGCTTCTAATACCAAACCTGAGATCCTTCCTATAACATGAGATGTGATATCCAACTCCTTCCCATTCCAAACCTGAGACCCTTCCGATAGCATGAGATGTGATACCAAACTCCTTCCCATTCCAATCCTGAGATAGCTTGAGATGTGATATCCAACTCCTTCCCATTCCAATCCTGAGACCCTTCCTATACCATGAGATGTGATATCTCAATGCTTCTAATACCAAACCTGACACCCGTCCTAAAACATGAGATGTGAGATCCAAATCCTTCCCCTTCCAAACCTGAGATCTTTCCTTTAGCATGAGATGTGATATCCAACTCCGTCCCATTCCAATCCTGAGACCCTTCCTATAGCATGATATGTGATATCACAATGCTTCTAATACCAAACCTGAGATCCTTCCTATAACATGAGATGTGTATCCAACTCCTTCCCATTCCAAACCTGAGACCCTTCCTATAGCATGAGATGTGATATCTTAATGCTTCTAAAACCAAACCTGAGAACCATCCAATAACATATGTGAAATCCAAATCCTTCCCTTTCCAAACCTGAGACCCTTCAGATAGCATGTGGTGTGATATCTCAATGCTTCTAAAACCAAACATGAGAACCATCCTATAACATGAGATGTAAAATCCAAATCCTTCCCTTTCCAAACCTGAGACCCTTCCTATAGCTTGAGATGTGCTATCAAACTCCTTCCCATTCCAATCCTGTGATAGCTTGAGATGTGATATCCAACTCCTTCCCATTCCAACCCTGAGACCCTTCCTATACCATGAGATGTGATATCTCAATGCTTCTAATATCAAAACTGAGACCCTCCCTATAGCATGAGATGTGATATCTCAATGCTTATACCAAACCTGAGACCCTTCCTATGGCATGAGATGTGATATCTAACTCATTCCCATTCCAATCCTGAGACCCTTCCTATAGCATGAGATGGGATATCTCAATACTTATACCAAACCTGAGACCTTTCCTATAGCATGAGAAGTGGTATCCAACTCCTTCCGATTCCAATCCTGAGACCCTTCCTATAGCATGAGATGTGATATCTCAATGCTTCTAATACCAAACCTGAGATCCTTCCTATAACATGAGATGTGATATCCAACTCCTTCCAATTCCAAACCTGAGACCCTTCCGATAGCATGAGATGTGATATCAAACTCCTTCCCATTCCAATCCTGAGATAGCTTGAGATGTGATATCCAACTCCTTCCCATTCCAATCCTGAGACCCTTCCTATACCATGATATGTGATATCACAATGCTTCTAATACCAAACCTGAGATCCTTCCTAAAACATGAGATGTGAGATCCAAATCCTTCCCCTTCCAAACCTGAGATCTTTCCTTTAGCATGAGATGTGATATCCAACTCCGTCCCATTCCAATCCTGAGACCCTTCTTATAGCATGAGATGTGATATCTTAATGCTTCTAAAACCAAACCTGAGAACCATCCAATAACATATGTGAAATCCAAATCCTTCCCTTTCCAAACCTGAGACCCTTCAGATAGCATGTGGTGTGATATCTCAATGCTTCTAAAACCAAACATGAGAACCATCCTATAACATGAGATGTGAAATCCAAATCCTTCCCTTTCCAAACCTGAGACCCTTCCTATAGCTTGAGATGAGCTATCAAACTCCTTCCCATTCCAATCCTGTGATAGCTTGAGATGTGATATGCAACTCCTTCCCATTCCAATCCTGAGACCCTTCCTATACCATGAGATGTGATATCTCAATGCTTCCAATACCAAACCTGAGACCCGTCCTAAAACATGAGATGTGAGATCCAAATCCTTACCCTTCCAAACCTGAGACCCTTCCTATAGCTTGAGATGTGATATCAAACTCCTTCCCATTCCAATCCTGAGATAGCTTGAGATGTGATATCCAACTCCTTCCCATTCCAATCCTGAGACCCTTCCGATAACATGAAATGTGATATCTCAATGCTTCTAATATCAAAACTGAGACCCTCCCTATAGCATGAGATGTGATATCTAAGTCCTTCCCATTCCTATCCTGAGACCCTTCCGATAGCAGAGATGTGATATCTCAATGATTATACCAAACCTGAGACCCTTCCTATGGCATGAGATGTGATATCCAACTCCTTCCCATTCCAATCCTGAGACCCTTCCTATAGCATGAGATGTGATATCTCATTGCTTCTATCAAACTTGAGTCCCTTCCTTTAGCATGAGATGTGATATCCAACTCCTTCCCATTCCAATCCTGAGACCCTTCTGATAGCATGAGATGTGATATCTCAATGCCTATAATACCAAACCTGAGATCCTTCCGATAGCATGAGATGTGATATCTCAATGCTTCTAATACCAAACCTGAGATCCTTCCTATAACATGAGATGTGATATCCAAATCCTTCCCCTTCCAAACCTGAGACCCTCCCTTTAGCATGAGATGTGATATCCAACTCCTTCCCATTCCAATCCTGAGACCCTTCCGATAGCAGAGATGTGATATCTCAATGCTTATAGCAAACCTGAGACCCTTCCTATGGCATGAGATGTCAAATACAACTCCTTCCGATTCCAATGCTGAGACCCTTCCTATAGCATGAGATGGGATATCTCAATGCTTATACCAAACCTGAGACCCTTCCAATAGCATGAGAAGTGGTATCCAACTCCTTCCGATTCCAATCCTGAGACCCTTCCTATAGCATGAGATGTTATATCTCAATGCTTCTAATACCAAACCTGAGATCCTTCCTATAACATGAGATGTGATATCCAACTCCTTCCCATTCCAAACCTGAGACCCTTCCGATAGCATGAGATGTGATATCAAACTCCTTCCCATTCCAATCCTGAGATAGCTTGAGATGTGATATCCAACTCCTTCCCATTCCAATCCTGAGACCCTTCCTATACCATGAGATGTGATATCTCAATGCTTCTAATACCAAACCTGACACCCGTCCTAAAACATGAGATGTGAGATCCAAATCCTTCCCCTTCCAATCCTGAGACCCTTCCTATAGCATGATATGTGATATCACAATGCTTCTAATACCAAACCTGAGATCCTTCCTATAACATGAGATGTGTATCCAACTCCTTCCCATTCCAAACCTGAGACCCTTCCTATAGCATGAGATGTGATATCTTAATGCTTCTAAAACCAAACCTGAGAACCATCCAATAACATATGTGAAATCCAAATCCTTCCCTTTCCAAACCTGAGACCCTTCAGATAGCATGTGGTGTGATATCTCAATGCTTCTAAAACCAAACATGAGAACCATCCTATAACATGAGATGTGAAATCCAAATCCATCCCTTTCCAAACCTGAGACCCTTCCTATACCATGAGATGTGATATCTCAATGCTTCTAATACCAAACCTGAGACCCGTCCTAAAACATGAGATGTGAGATCCAAATCCTTCCCCTTCCAAACCTGAGACCCTTCCTATAGCTTGAGATGTGATATCAAACTCCTTCCCATTACAATCCTGAGATAGCTTGAGATGTGATATCCAACTCCTTCCCATTCCAATCCTGAGACCCTTCCGATAGCATGAAATGTGATATCTCAATGCTTCTAATATGAAAACTGAGACCCTCCCTATAGCATGAGATGTGATATCTAAGTCCTTCCCATTCCTATCCTGAGACCCTTCCGATAGCAGAGATGTGATATCTCAATGCTTATACCAAACCTGAGACCCTTCCTATGGCATGAGATGTGATATCCAACTACTTCCCATTCCAATCCTGAGACCCTTCCTATAGCATGAGATGTGATATCTCAATGCTTCTATCAAACTTGAATCCCTTCCTTTAGCATGAGATGTGATATCCAACTCCTTCCCATTCCAATCATGAGACCCTTCCTATAGCATGAGATGTGATATCTCAAAGCTTCTAATACCAAACCTGAGACCCTTCCTATGGCATGAGATGTGATATCCAACTCCTTCCCATTCCAATCCTGAGACCCTTCCTATAGCATGAGATATGATATCTCAATGCTTCTTTCAAACTTGAGTCCCTTCCTTTAGCATGAGATATGATATCCAAATCCTTCCCCTTTCAAACCTGACACCCTTCCTTTAGCATGAGATGTGATATCCAAATCCTTCCCATTCCAATCCTGAAACCCTTCCTATAGCATGAGATGTGATATCTCAATGTTTCTAATAAAAAACCTGAGACCCTTCCTATAGCAAGAGATGTGATATCCAAATCCTTCCCATTCCAATCCTGAGGCCCTTCCTATAACATGAGATGTGATATCCAACTCCTTCCCATTCCAACCTGAGACCCTTCCTATAGCATGAGAAGGGATATCCAACTCCTTCCCATTCCAATCCTGAAACCCTTCCTATAGCATGAGATGTGATATCTCAATGTTTCTAATAAACAACCTGAGACCCTTCCTATAGCAAGAGATGTGACATCCAAATCTTTCACATTCCAATCCTGAGATCCTTCCTATTGGATGAGATGTGATATCCAACTCCTTCCCATTCCAATCCTGAGACCCTTCCTATACCATGAGATGTGATATCTCAATGCTTCTACCAAAACTGAGACCCTTCCTTAAGCATGAGATGTGATATCCAACTCCTTCCCATTCCAATCCTGAGACCCTTCCTATAGCATGAGATGTGATATCTCAATGCCTCTAATACCAAACCTGAGATTCTTCCTATAACATGAGATGTGATATCTCAATGCTTCTAATACCAAACCTGAGACCCTCCCTTTAGCATGAGATGTGATATCCGACTCCTTCCCATTCCAATCCTGAGACCCTTCTGATAGCATGAGATGTGATATCTCAATGCCTCTAATACCAAACCTGAGATTCTTCCTATAACATGAGATGTGATATCTAAATGCTTCTAATACCAAACCTGAGACCCTCCCTTTAGCATGAGATGTGATATCCGACTCCTTCCCATTCCAATCCTGAGACCCTTCTGATAGCATGAGATGTGATATCTCAATGCCTATAATACCAAACCTGAGATCCTTCCGATAGCATGAGATGTGATATCTCAATGCTTCTAATACCAAACCTGAGATCCTTCCTATAACATGAGATGTGATATCCAAATCCTTCCCCTTCCAAACCTGAGACCCTCCCTTTAGCATGAGATGTGATATCCAACTCCTTCCCATTCCAATCCTGAGACCCTTCCGATAGCAGAGATGTGATATCTCAATGCTTATACCAAACCTGAGACCCTTCCTATGGCATGAGATGTCAAATACAACTCCTTCCGATTCCAATGCTGAGACCCTTCCTATAGCATGAGATGGGATATCTCAATGCTTATACCAAACCTGAGACCCTTCCGATAGCATGAGAAGTGGTATCCAACTCCTTCCGATTCCAATCCTGAGACCCTTCCTATAGCATGAGATGTGATATCTCAATGCTTCTAATACCAAACCTGAGATCCTTCCTATAACATGAGATGTGATATCCAACTCCTTCCCATTCCAATCCTGAGATAGCTTGAGATGTGATATCCAACTCCTTCCCATTCCAATCCTGAGACCCTTCCTATACCATGAGATGTGATATCTCAATGCTTCTAATACCAAACCTGACACCCGTCCTAAAACATGAGATGTGAGATCCAAATCCTTCCCCTTCCAAACCTGAGATCTTTCCTTTAGCATGAGATGTGATATCCAACTCCGTCCCATTCCAATCCTGAGACCCTTCCTGTAGCATGAGATGTGATATCTTAATGCTTCTAAAACCAAACCTGAGAACCATCCAATAACATATGTGAAATCCAAATCCTTCCCTTTCCAAACCTGAGACCCTTCAGATAGCATGTGGTGTGATATCTCAATGCTTCTAAAACCAAACATGAGAACCATCCTATAACATGAGATGTGAAATCCAAATCTTTCCCTTTCCAAACCTGAGACCCTTCCTATAGCTTGAGATGTGCTATCAAACTCCTTCCCATTCCAATCCTGAGATAGCTTGAGATGTGATATCCAACTCCTTCCCATTCCAATCCTGAGACTCTTCCTATACCATGAGATGTGATATCTCAATGCTTCTAATACCAAACCTGACACCCGTCCTAAAACATGAGATGTGAGATCCAAATCCTTCCCGTTCCAATCCTGAGACCCTTCCTATAGCATGATATGTGATATCACAATGCTTCTAATACCAAACCTGAGATCCTTCCTATAACATGAGATGTGTATCCAACTCCTTCCCATTCCAAACCTGAGACCCTTCCTATAGCATGAGATATCTTAATGCTTCTAAAACCAAACCTGAGAACCATCCAATAACATATGTGAAATCCAAATCCTTCCCTTTCCAAACCTGAGACCCTTCAGATAGCATGTGGTGTGATATCTCAATGCTTCTAAAACCAAACATGAGAACCATCCTATAACATGAGATGTGAAATCCAAATCCTTCCCTTTCCAAACCTGAGACCCTTCCTATAGCTTGAGATGTGCTATCAAACTCCTTCCCATTCCAATCCTGTGATAGCTTGAGATGTGAT
The DNA here is from genome assembly GCF_040938575.1 of Ambystoma mexicanum. NCBI lineage: Eukaryota > Metazoa > Chordata > Amphibia > Caudata > Ambystomatidae > Ambystoma > Ambystoma mexicanum. The sequence goes on from NC_090934.1 coordinate 1,158,864,178, forward strand.
ATCCAACTCCTTCCCATTCCAATCCTGAGACCCTTCTGATAGCATGAAATGTGATATCTCAATGCTTCTAATATGAAAACTGAGACCCTCCCTATAGCATGAGATGTGATATCTAAGTCCTTCCCATTCCTATCCTGAGACCCTTCCGATAGCAGAGACGTAATATCTCAATGCTTATACCAAACCTGAGACCCTTCCTATGGCATGAGATGTGATATCCAACTCCTTCCCATTCCAATCCTGAGACCCTTCCTATAGCATGAGATGTGATATCTCAATGCTTCTATCAAACTTGAGTCCCTTCCTTTAGCATGAGATGTGATATCCAACTCCTTCCCATTCCAATCCTGAGACCCTTCCTATAGCATGAGATGTGATATCTCAAAGCTTCTAATACCAAACATGAGACCCTTCCTATGGCATGAGATGTGATATCCAACTCCTTCCCATTCCAATCCTGAGACCCTTCCTATAGCATGATATGTGATATCAGAAAAGAAAAGCTCTAAACTCCTGGCAGAAATCGCCTTCCCCAGCCACCCTATCCTCCTACAAAAAAATCACTGCCCAATACAAAAAAGCCATAATCACAGCTAAATCAGTCTCTTATAATGATAGAATTGCTAATGCAAGCTCCGAATCCAAAGAACTCTTCGCCATTTTCAACGAACTCACCACACCGGCCACCAAATCACAAGACATTGTTAAAGACCAAATCTGGTGCAACTCCATACAATCTGCCTTGTTAAATAAAATTGAACTCCTACAAACAAAAATTAAGGAGCACCACAAAAACCTATCACTGCACCTCAAATCTCCCACCACCACGAGCCACATGCCCACCCCTAGTTCGGGAACCACATCCACCAAAGCCCCCACTACCCCGTTCAAATTCAGGGAAGTCACAGAACACGAAGTTATTGAGATAATGAACAAGATCAAACCATCCAATTGTAAAGGAGACCCCTGCCCCGCCAGCCTGATCAAAGACTGCACTGAAACACTCGCCCCTTTCCTTAAATCATTCATTAATGCCTCTTTCAAAACCAACACTGTCCCTGACAGTCTAAAAGAAGCCTGGGTGCGCCCGCTTCTAAAAAAAACCACCCTCGACCCTGAAGTAGCTACCAACTACAGGCCCATCACCACTGTGCCTTTCCTGCTCAAGATACTGGATAAAATGGCCTACACACAAATCCAGGATTATCTCGAAACCAACCATATCCTAGGAAAAAGACAGTCAGGCTTCCGACCAGGTCACGGAACTGAGTCAGCCCTACTTGATCTGAAAATACAGCTTGCTGACACTATGGATAAAGGCAAACCGGCACTCCTTCTCCTACTGGATCTATCTGCCGCCTTTGACCTTGTCAACCACGATATCCTAGGCATGCACCTAAAAAATGAAGCACACTTCTCCCCGGAAGCCATTGCATGGGTGGCCTCATTCCTAAATGGCAGACTCATGAAAGTCTTCTCAGACACTGCCTCGGCAACCCCTACCACCATCCACTGCGGCGTCCCACAAGGCTCCTGCACCGCCCCCACTCTCTACAATATATTCACCCTTCCTCTCTTCAATGACCTCGACTGTCGTAACATAGCGTATACCAACTACGCAGACGATACGCAGGTACTACTCCCTCTAACTGGGACCTACGAAGAAGATGCGACAGCATTAACCAAAATCTACACAGCCATCCAAACCTGGATGGCGGCCAACGGCCTCTGCCTAAACGGGGACAAAACCGAAATCCTCATAGTAGGGACCAATGAAATTCTCAACAAACTCCCCCCCCAATACAAATCCTTCAACATCGACAACTCCACCATCTCAGTCTCCAAGACTGTTAAAACCTTAGGCGTTCACCTAGATGCCTCACTATCTATGTCTCGCCAGGTCAACGCCATAGCCTCTTCCTCGGCACTTACCACCAAGATGATAAATGCTGTCAAGCCTTTTCTCTCCGCCAAAAACTGCCTGTCCATCGCCAGAGCCACTATAGGTACAAAACTAGACTACTGTAATGCCCTGTTCCTAGGCACCTCCGCCCACAACCTAAAAAAACTCCAAATCACGCAAAACAATGCGCTCCGGGCAGCACTGTCCATTCCAAAAAGAGAACACATCTCGCAAGCAAGGAAAGATGCCCACTGGCTACCCGTGAAGGAACGCATACTTTTCAAAGCCATGACCATCACACATAGATGCCTATCCCTGGATGCCCCACCCTATCTCGCAGAAAGAATCACACCGAAAGCCTCCATCAGACCCACCAGAGCTCACCGCACCAACATGATTGATGTCCCCACGTTTCAAAGATCCAGGGCGGGAGGAACCAGCTTCCAACACCTCGCACCTAAAAACTGGAACTCCTTACCTACCTCACTAAGGAACGAAAAATCATACCATACCTTCCGTAAAAACCTCAAAACCCTCCTATTCCGCTAAAGTCTTCCACATGCACTCTCATGCTTGCATTGTAACCACAGCATAGCATAACCTCTAAGCTCAATGTTTATTACCAATGTGAAATGTACTCGGTAACTCGGTTTACATCTGTAAACACATTCCTATGCTTGTGTTCATGACTAAGTCTGCTGTAACAGCGCCACGATGCCCCAGGGCAGTTCTGTGCGCTTTATAAATGCAAATAAATAAATAAATGCTTCTATCAAACTGAGTCCCTTCCTTTAGCATGAGATATGATATCCAAATCCTTCTCCTTTCAAACCTGACACCCTTCCTTTAGCATGAGATGTGATATCCAAATCCTTCCCATTCCAATCCTGAAACCCTTCCTATAGCATGAGATGTGATATCTCAATGTTTCTAATAAAAAACCTGAGACCCTTCCTATAGCAAGAGATGTGATATCCAAATCCTTCCCATTCCAATCCTGAGACCCTTCCTATAACATGAGATGTGATATCCAACTCCTTCCCATTCCAACCTGAGACCCTTCCTATAGCATGAGAAGGGATATCCAACTCCTTCCCATTCCAATCCTGAAACCCTTCCTATAGCATGAGATGTGATATCTCAATGTTTCTAATAAACAACCTGAGACCCTTCCTATAGCAAGAGATGTGACATCCAAATCTTTCCCATTCCAATCCTGAGATCCTTCCTATTGGATGAGATGTGATATCCAACTCCTTCCCATTCCAATCCTGAGACCCTTCCTATACCATGAGATGTGATATCTCAATGCTTCTACCAAAACTGAGACCCTTCCTTAAGCATGAGATGTGATATCCAACTCCTTCCCATTCCAATCCTGAGACCCTTCCTATAGCATGAGATGTGATATCTCAATGCCTCTAATACCAAACCTGAGATTCTTCCTATAACATGAGATGTGATATCTCAATGCTTCTAATACCAAACCTGAGACCCTCCCTTTAGCATGAGATGTGATATCCGACTCCTTCCCATTCCAATCCTGAGACCCTTCTGATAGCATGAGATGTGATATCTCAATGCCTCTAATACCAAACCTGAGATTCTTCCTATAACATGAGATGTGATATCTCAATGCTTCTAATACCAAACCTGAGACCCTCCCTTTAGCATGAGATGTGATATCCGACTCCTTCCCATTCCAATCCTGAGACCCTTCTGATAGCATGAGATGTGATATCTCAATGCCTATAATACCAAACCTGAGATCCTTCCGATAGCATGAGATGTGATATCTCAATGCTTCTAATACCAAACCTGAGATCCTTCCTATAACATGAGATGTGATATCCAAATCCTTCCCCTTCCAAACCTGAGACCCTCCCTTTAGCATGAGATGTGATATCCAACTCCTTCCCATTCCAATCCTGAGACCCTTCCGATAGCAGAGATGTGATATCATAATGCTTATACCAAACCTGAGACCCTTCTTATGGCATGAGATGTCAAATACAACTCCTTCCGATTCCAATGCTGAGACCCTTCCTATAGCATGAGATGGGATATCTCAATGCTTATACCAAACCTGAGACCCTTCCGATAGCATGAGAAGTGGTATCCAACTCCTTCCGATTCCAATCCTGAGACCCTTCCTATAGCATGAGATGTGATATCTCAATGCTTCTAATACCAAACCTGAGATCCTTCCTATAACATGAGATGTGATATCCAACTCCAACCCATTCCAAACCTGAGACCCTTCCGATAGCATGAGATGTGATATCAAACTCCTTCCCATTCCAATCCTGAGATAGCTTGAGATGTGATATCCAACTCCTTCCCATTCCAATCCTGAGACCCTTCCTATACCATGAGATGTGATATCTCAATGATTCTAATACCAAACCTGACACCCGTCCTAAAACATGAGATGTGAGATCCAAATCCTTCCCCTTCCAAACCTGAGATCTTTCCTTTAGCATGAGATGTGATATCCAACTCCGTCCCATTCCGATCAAGAGAACCCTTCATATAGCATGAGATGTGATATCTTAATGCTTCTAAAACCAAACCTGAGAACCATCCAATAACATATGTGAAATCCAAATCCTTCCCTTTCCAAACCTGAGACCCTTCAGATAGCATGTGGTGTGATATCTCAATGCTTCTAAAACCAAACATGAGAACCATCCTATAACATGAGATGTGAAATCCAAATCCTTCCCTTTCCAAACCTGAGACCCTTCCTATAGCTTGAGATGTGCTATCAAACTCCTTCCCATTCCAATCCTGTGATAGCTTGAGATGTGATATCCAACTCCTTCCCATTCCAATCCTGAGACCCTTCCTATACCATGAGATGTGATATCTCAATGCTTCTAATACCAAACCTGAGACCCGTCCTAAAACATGAGATGTGAGATCCAAATCCTTCCCCTTCAAAACCTGAGACCCTTCCTATAGCTTGAGATGTGATATCAAACTCCTTCCCATTCCAATCCTGAGATAGCTTGAGATGTGATATCCAACTCCTTCCCATTCCAATCCTGAGACCCTTCCGATAGCATGAAATGTGATATCTCAATGCTTCTAATATCAAAACTAAGACCCTCCCTATAGCATGAGATGTGATATCTCAATGCTTATACCAAACCTGAGACCCTTCCTATGGCATGAGATGTGATATCCAACTCCTTCCCATTCCAATCCTGAGACCCTTCCTATAGCATGAGATGGGATATCTCAATGCTTATACCAAACCTGAGACCCTTCCTATAGCATGAGAAGTGGTATCCAACTCCTTCCGATTCCAATCCTGAGACCCTTCCGATAGCATGAGATGTGATATCAAACTCCTTCCCATTCCAATCCTGAGATAGCTTGAGTTGTGATATCCAACTCCTTCCCATTCCAATCCTGAGACCCTTCCTATACCATGAGATGTGATTTCTCAATGCTTCTAATACCAAACCTGACACCCGTCCTAAAACATGAGATGTGAGATCCAAATCCTTCCCCTTCCAAACCTGAGATCTTTCCTTTAGCATGAGATGTGATATCCAACTCCGTCCCATTCCAATCCTGAGACCCTTCCTATAGCATGATATGTGATATCACAATGCTTCTAATACCAAACCTGAGATCCTTCCTATAACATGAGATGTGTATCCAACTCCTTCCCATTCCAAACCTGAGACCCTTCCTATAGCATGAGATGTGATATCTTAATGCTTCTAAAACCAAACCTGAGAACCATCCAATAACATATGTGAAATCCAAATCCTTCCCTTTCCAAACCTGAGACCCTTCAGATAGCATGTGGTGTGATATCTCAATGCTTCTAAAACCAAACATGAGAACCATCCTATAACATGAGATGTGAAATCCAAATCCTTCCCTTTCCAAACCTGAGACCCTTCCTATAGCTTGAGATGTGCTATCAAACTCCTTCCCATTTCAATCCTGTGATAGCTTGAGATGTGATGTCCAACTCCTTCCCATTCCAATCCTGAGACCCTTCCTATACCATGAGATGTGATATCTCAATGCTTCTAATACCAAACCTGAGACCCGTCCTAAAACATGAGATGTGAGATCCAAATCCTTCCCCTTCCAAACCTGAGACCCTTCCTATAGCTTGAGATGTGATATCAAACTCCTTCCCATTCCAATCCTGAGATAGCTTGAGATGTGATATCCAACTCCTTCCCATTCCAATCCTGAGACCCTTCCGATAGCATGAAATGTGATATCTCAATGCTTCTAATATCAAAACTGAGACCCTCCCTAATGCACGAGATGTGATATCTAAGACCTTCCCATTCCTATCCTGAGACCCTTCCGATAGCAGAGATGTGATATCTCAATGCTTATACCAAACCTGAGACCCTTCCTATGGCATGAGATATGATATCCAACTCCTTCCCATTCCAATCCTGAGACCCTTCCTATAGCATGAGATGTGATATCTCATTGCTTCTATCAAACTTGAGTCCCTTCCTTTAGCATGAGATGTGATATCCAACTCCTTCCCATTCCAATCCTGAGACCCTTCCTATAGCATGAGATGTGATATCTCAAAGCTTCTAATACCAAACCTGGGACCCGTCCTATAACATGAGATATGATATCCAAATCCTTCCCCTTCCAAACCTGAGACCCTTCCTTTAGCATGAGATGTGATATCCAAATCCTTCCCATTCCAATCCTGAAACCCTTCCTATAGCATGAGATGTGATATCTCAATGTTTCTAATAAAAAACCTGAGACCCTTCCTATAGCAAGAGATGTGACATCCAAATCCTTCCCATTCCAATCCTGAGACTCTTCCTATAACATGAGATGTGATATCCAACTCCTTCCCATTCCAACCTGAGACCCTTCCTATAGCATGAGAAGGGATATCCAACTCCTTCCCATTCCAATCCTGAAACCCTTCCTATAGCATGAGATGTGATATCTCAATGTTTATAATAAAAAACCTGAGACCCTTCCTATAGCAAGAGATGTGACATCCAAATCTTTCCCATTCCAATCCTGAGATCCTTCCTATTGGATGAGATGTGATATCCAACTCCTTCCCATTCCAATCCTGAGACCCTTCCTATACCATGAGATGTGATATCCCAATGCTTCTACCAAAACTGAGACCCTTCCTTTAGCATGAGATGTGATATCCAACTCCTTCCCATTCCAATCCTGAGACCCTTCCTATAGCATGAGATGTGATATCTCAATGCCTCTAATACCAAACCTGAGATTCTTCCTATAACATGAGATGTGATATCTCAATGCTTCTAATACCAAACCTGAGACCCTCCCTTTAGCATGAGATGTGATATCCGACTCCTTCCCATTCCAATCCTGAGACCCTTCTGATAGCATGAGATGTGATATCTCAATGCCTCTAATACCAAACCTGAGATTCTTCCTATAACATGACATGTGATATCTCAATGCTTCTAATACCAAACCTGAGACCCTCCCTTTAGCATGAGATGTGATATCCGACTCCTTCCCATTCCAATCCTGAGACCCTTCTGATAGCATGAGATGTGATATCTCAATGCCTCTAATACCAAACCTGAGATTCTTCCTATAACATGAGATGTGATATCTCAATGCTTCTAATACCAAACCTGAGACCCTCCCTTTAGCATGAGATGTGATATCCGACTCCTTCCCATTCCAATCCTGAGACCCTTCTGATAGCATGAGATGTGATATCTCAATGCCTATAATACCAAACCTGAGACCCTCCCTTTAGCATGAGATGTGATATCCGACTCCTTCCCATTCCAATCCTGAGACCCTTCTGATAGCATGAGATGTGATATCTCAATGCCTATAATACCAAACCTGAGACCCTTCCTATGGCATGAGATGTCAAATACAACTCCTTCCGATTCCAATGCTGAGACTGAGACCCGTCCTATAACATGAAATGGGATATCCAACTCCTTCCCATTCCAATCCTGAGACACTTCCGATAGCAGAGATGTGATATCTCAATGCTTATACCAAACCTGAGACCCTTCCTATAACATGAGATGTGATATCCAACTCCTTCCCGTTCCAAACCTGAGACCCTTCCTATAGCATGAGAAGTGGTATCCAACTCCTTCCGATTCCAATCCTGAGACCCTTCCTATAGCATGAGATGTGATATCTAAATGCTTCTAATACCAAACCTGAGATCCTTCCTATAACATGAGATGTGTATCCAACTCCTTCCCATTCCAAACCTGAGACCCTTCCTATAGCATGAGATGTGATATCTTAATGCTTCTAAAACCAAACCTGAGAACCATCCAATAACATATGTGAAATCCAAATCCTTCCCTTTCCAAACCTGAGACCCTTCAGATAGCATGTGGTGTGATATCTCAATGCTTCTAAAACCAAACATGAGAACCATCCTATAACATGAGATGTGAAATCCAAATCCTTCCCTTTCCAAACCTGAGACCCTTCCTATAGCTTGAGATGTGCTATCAAACTCCTTCCCATTTCAATCCTGTGATAGCTTGAGATGTGATGTCCAACTCCTTCCCATTCCAATCCTGAGACCCTTCCTATACCATGAGATGTGATATCTCAATGCTTCTAATACCAAACCTGAGACCCGTCCTAAAACATGAGATGTGAGATCCAAATCCTTCCCCTTCCAAACCTGAGACCCTTCCTATAGCTTGAGATGTGATATCAAACTCCTTCCCATTCCAATCCTGAGATAGCTTGAGATGTGATATCCAACTCCTTCCCATTCCAATCCTGAGACCCTTCCGATAGCATGAAATGTGATATCTCAATGCTTCTAATATCAAAACTGAGACCCTCCCTATAGCACGAGATGTGATATCTAAGACCTTCCCATTCCTATCCTGAGACCCTTCCGATAGCAGAGATGTGATGTTTCAATGCTTATACCAAACCTGAGACCCTTCCTATGGCATGAGATGTGATATCCAACTCCTTCCCATTCCAATCCTGAGACCCTTCCTATAGCATGAGATGTGATATCTCATTGCTTCTATCAAACTTGAGTCCCTTCCTTTAGCATGAGATGTGATATCCAACTCCTTCCCATTCCAATCCTGAGACCCTTCCTATAGCATGAGATGTGATATCTCAAAGCTTCTAATACCAAACCTGGGACCCGTCCTATAACATGAGATATGATATCCAAATCCTTCCCCTTCCAAACCTGAGACCCTTCCTTTAGCATGAGATGTGATATCCAAATCCTTCCCATTCCAATCCTGAAACCCTTCCTATAGCATGAGATGTGATATCTCAATGTTTCTAATAAAAAACCTGAGACCCTTCCTATAGCAAGAGATGTGATATCCAAATCCTTCCCATTCCAATCCTGAGACCCTTCCTATAACATGAGATGTGATATCCAACTCCTTCCCATTCCAACCTGAGACCCTTCCTATAGCATGAGAAGGGATATCCAACTCCTTCCCATTCCAATCCTGAAACCCTTCCTATAGCATGAGATGTGATATCTCAATGTTTATAATAAAAAAAACCTGAGACCCTTCCTATAGCAAGAGATGTGACATCCAAATCTTTCCCATTCCAATCCTGAGATCCTTCCTATTGGATGATATGTGATATCCAACTCCTTCCCATTCCAATCCTGAGACCCTTCCTATACCATGAGATGTGATATCTCAATGCTTCTACCAAAACTGAGACCCTTCCTTTAGCATGAGATGTGATATCCAACTCCTTCCCATTCCAATCCTGAGACCCTTCCTATAGCATGAGATGTGATATCTCAATGCCTCTAATACCAAACCTGAGATTCTTCCTATAACATGAGATGTGATATCTCAATGCTTCTAATACCAAACCTGAGACCCTCCCTTTAGCATGAGATGTGATATCCGACTCCTTCCCATTCCAATCCTGAGACCCTTCTGATAGCATGAGATGTGATATCTCAATGCCTCTAATACCAAACCTGAGATTCTTCCTATAACATGAGATGTGATATCTCAATGCTTCTAATACCAAACCTGAGACCCTCCCTTTAGCATGAGATGTGATATCCGACTCCTTCCCATTCCAATCCTGAGACCCTTCTGATAGCATGAGATGTGATATCTCAATGCCTCTAATACCAAACCTGAGATTCTTCCTATAACATGAGATGTGATATCTCAATGCTTCTAATACCAAACCTGAGACCCTCCCTTTAGCATGAGATGTGATATCCGACTCCTTCCCATTCCAATCCTGAGACCCTTCTGATAGCATGAGATGTGATATCTCAATGCCTATAATACCAAACCTGAGACCCTCCCTTTAGCATGAGATGTGATATCCGACTCCTTCCCATTCCAATCCTGAGACCCTTCTGATAGCATGAGATGTGATATCTCAATGCCTATAATACCAAACCTGAGACCCTTCCTATGGCATGAGATGTCAAATACAACTCCTTCCGATTCCAATGCTGAGACTGAGACCCGTCCTATAACATGAAATGGGATATCCAACTCCTTCCCATTCCAATCCTGAGACACTTCCGATAGCAGAGATGTGATATCTCAATGCTTATACCAAACCTGAGACCCTTCCTATAACATGAGATGTGATATCCAACTCCTTCCCGTTCCAAACCTGGGACCCTTCCTATAGCATATGTGATATCCAACTCCTTCCCATTCCAAACATGAGACCCTTCCTATAGCAAGAATGTAATATCCAACTCCTTCCCATTCCAATCCTGAGACCATTCCTATAGCATGAGATGTGATATCTCAATGCTTCTAATACCAAACCTGAGATCCTTCCTATGACATGAGATGTGATATCCAATTCCTCCCCATTCCAAACCTGAGAACCTTCCTACAGCATGCGATGTGATATCTCAATGCTTCTAATACCAAACCTGAGACCAGTCCTATAACATGAGATTGGATATCCAACTCCTTCCCCTTCCAAACCTGAGACCCTTCCTATAGCATGAGATGTGATATCCAACGTCTTCCCATTCCAATCCTGAGACCCTTCCTATAACATGAGATGTGATGTCTCAATGCTTCTAATACCAAACCTGAGATCTTTCCTATAGCATGAGATGTGATACCCAACTCCTTCCCATTCCAATCCTGAGACCCTTCCGATAGCATGAGATGTGATATCCCAAATGCTTCTACCAAACCTGAGACCCATACTATGGCATGAGATGTGATATCAAACTCCTTCCCATTCCAATCCTGAGACCCTTCCTATAGCTTGAGATGTGATATCCAACTCCTTCCCATTCCAATTCTGAGACCCTTCCTATACCATGAGACTTGATATCTCAATGTTTCTAATACCAAACCTGAGACCCGTCCTATAACATGAGATGTGATATCCAAATCCTTCCCCTTCCAAACCTTAGACCCTTCCTTTATCATGAGATGTGATATCCAACTCCTTCCCATTCCAATCCTGAGACCCTTCCGATATCATGAGATTTGTTATCTCAATGCTTCTAATATCAAACTTGAGACCCTCCCTATAGCATGAGATGTGAGATCCAAGTCCTCCCCGTTCCAATCCTGAGACCCTTCCTATAGCATGAGATGTGATATCTCAATGCTTCTAATACCAAACCTGAGACCAGTCCTATAATATGAGATTGGATATCCAACTCCTTCCCCTTCCAAACCTGAGACCCTTCCTATAGCATGAGATGTGATATCCAACTTCTTCCCATTCCAATCCTGAGACCCTTCCTATAACATGAGATGTGATATCTCAATGCTTATACCAAACCTGAGACCCTTCCTATAGCTTGAGATGTGATATCCAACTCCTTCCTATTCCAATCCTGAGACCCTTCCGATAGCATGAGATGTGATATCCCAAATGCTTCTACCAAACCTGAGACCCATACTATGGCATGAGATGTGATATCAAACTCCTTCCCATTCCAATCCTGAGACCCTTCCTATAGCTTGAGATGTGATATCCAACTCCTTCCCATTCCAATTCTGAGACCCTTCCTATACCATGAGACTTGATATCTCAATGTTTCTAATACCAAACCTGAGACCCGTCCTATAACATGAGATGTGATATCCAACTACTTCCCATTCCAATCCTGAGACCCTTCCGATATCATGAGATTTGTTATCTCAATGCTTCTAATATCAAACTTGAGACCCTCCCTATAGCATGAGATGTGACATCCAAGTCCTCCCCATTCCAATCCTGAGACCCTTCCTATAGCATGAGATGTGATATCTCAATGCTTCTAATACCAAACCTGAGACCCTTCCTATAACATGAGATGGGATATCCAACTCCTTCCCATTCCAATCCTGAGACCCTTCCGATAGCAGAGATGTGATATCTCAATGCTTATACCAAACCTGAGACCCTTCCTATGGCCTGAGATGTCATATACAACTCCTTCCCATTCCAATCCTGAGACCCTTCCTATAGCATGAGATGTGATATCTCAATGCTTATACCAAATCTGAGACCCTTCCTATAGCATGAGATGTGATATCCAACTCCTTCCAATTCCAATCCTGAGACCCTTCCTATAGCATGAGATGTGATGTCTCAATGCTTCTAATACCAAACCTGTTATCCTTCCTATAACATGAGATGTGATATCCAACTCCTTCCCATTCCAATCCTGAGAACCTTATGATAGCATGAGATGTGATATCTCAATGCCTCTAATACAAAACCTGAGATCCTTCCGATAGCATGAGATGTGATATCTCAATGCTTCTAATACCAAACCTGAGATCATTCCTATAACATGAGATGTGATTTCCAAATCCTTCCCCTTCCAAACCTGAGACCCTCCCTTTAGCATGAAATGTGATATCCAACTCCTTCACATTCCAATCCTGAGACCCTTCTGATAGCATGAGATGTGATATCTCAATGCCTCTAATACCAAACCTGAGATCCTACCTCTAACATGAAATGTGATATCCATCTCCTTCCCTTTCCAAACCTGAGACCCTGCCTATAGCATGAGATGTGATATCCAAGTCCTTCCCATTCCAATCCTGAGAACCTTCCTATAGCATGTGATATGATATCTCAATGCTTATACCAAACCTGAGACCCTTCCTATGGCATGAGATGTCACATACAACTCCTTCCCATTCCAATCCTGAGACCCTTCCTATAGCATGAGATGTGATATCTCAATGCTTATACCAAACCTGAGACCCTTCCTATAGCATGAGATGTGATATCCAACTTCTTCCCATTCCAATCCTGAGACCCTTCGTATAACATGAGATGTGATGTCTCAATGCTTCTAATACCAAACCTGAGATCTTTCCTATAACATGAGATGTGATATCAAACTCCTTCCCATTCCAAACCTGAGATCCTTCCTTTAGCATGAGATGTGATAACTTAATGCTTCTAAAACCAAACCTGAGAACCACCCAATAACATATGTGAAATCCAAATCCTTCCCTTTCCAAACCTGAGACCCTTCCGATAGCATGAGATGTGATATCTCAATGCTTCTAAAACCAAACATGAGAACCAACCTATAACATGAGATGTGAAATCCAAATCCTTCCCTTTCCAAACCTGAGACCCTTCCTATAGCTTGAGATGTGATATCAAACTCCTTCCCATTCCAATCCTGTGATAGCTTGAGATGTGATATCCAACTCCTTCCCATTCCAATCCTGAGACCCTTCCTATACCATGAGATGTGATATCTCAATGCTTCTAATACCAAACCTGAGACCCGTCCTAAAACATGAGATGTGAGATCCAAATCCTTCCCCTTCCAAACCTGAGACCCTTCCTATAGCTTGAGATGTGATATCAAACTCCTTCCCATTCCAATCCTGAGATAGCTTGAGATGTGATATCCAACTCCTTCCCATTCCAATCCTGAGACCCTTCCGATAGCATGAAATGTGATATCTCAATGCTTCTAATATCAAAACTGAGACCCTCCCTATAGCATGAGATGTGATATCTAAGTCCTTCCCATTCCTATCCTGAGACCCTTCCGATAGAAGAGATGTGATATCTCAATGCTTATACCAAACCTGAGACCCTTCCTATGGCATGAGATGTGATATCCAACTCCTTCCCATTCCAATCCTGAGACCCTTCCTATAGCATGAGATTGATATCTCAATGCTTCTATCAAACCTGAGTCCCTTCCTGTAGCATGAGATGTGATATCCAACTCCTTCCCATTACAATCCTGAGACCCTTCCTATAGCATGAGATGTGACATCTCAAAGCTTCTAATACCAAACCTGGGACCCGTCCTATAACATGAGATATGATATCCAATTCCTTCCCCTTCCAAACCTGAGACCCTTCCTTTAGCATGAGATGTGATATCCAAATCCTTCCCATTCCAATCCTGAAACCCTTCCTATAGCATGAGATGTGATATCTCAATGTTTCTAATAGAAAACCTGAGACCCTTCCTATAGCAAGAGATGTGATATCCAAATCCTTCCCATTCCAATCCTGAGACCCTTCCTATAACATGAGATGTGATATCCAACTCCTTCCCATTCCAACCTGAGACCCTTCCTATAGCATGAGAAGATAAATCCAACTCCTTCCCATTCCAATCCTGAAACCCTTCCTATAGCATGAGATGTGATATCTCAATGTTTCTAATAAAAAACCTGAGACCTTTCCTATAGCAAGAGATGTGACATCCAAATCCTTCCCATTCCAATCCTGAGATCCTTCCTATTGGATGAGATGTGATATCCAACTCCTTCCCATTATAATCCTGAGACCCTTCCTATACCATGAGATGTGATATCTCAATGCTTCTACCAAAACTGAGACCCTTCCTTTAGCATGAGATGTGATATCCAACTTCTTCCCATTCCAATCCTGAGACCCTTCCTATAGCATGAGATGTGATATCTCAATGCCTCTAATACCAAACCTGAGATTCTTCCTATAACATGAGATGTGATATCTCAATGCTTCAAATACCAAACCAGAGACCCTCCCCTTAGCATGAGATGTGATATCCGACTCCTTCCCATTCCAATCCTGAGACCCTCCTGATAGCATGAGATGTGATATCTCAATGCCTCTAATACCAAACCTGAGATTCTTCCTATAACATGAGATGTGATATCTCAATGCTTCTAATACCAAACCTGAGACCCTCCCTTTAGCATGAGATGTGATATCCGACTCCTTCCCATTCCAATCCTGAGACCCTTCTGATAGCATGAGATGTGATATCTCAATGCCTATAATACCAAACCTGAGATCCTTCCGATAGCATGAGATGTGATATCTCAATGCTTCTAATACCAAACCTGAGATCCTTCCTATAACATGAGATGTGATATCCAAATCCTTCCCCTTCCAAACCTGAGACCCTCCCTTTAGCATGAGATGTGATATCCAACTCCTTCCCATTCCAATCCTGAGACCCTTCCGATAGCAGAGATGTGATATCTCAATGCTTATACCAAACCTGAGACCCTTCCTATGGCATGAGATGTCAAATACAACTCCTTCCGATTCCAATGCTGAGACCCTTGAGATAGGATATCTCAATGCTTATACCAAACCTGAGACCCTTCCTATAGCATGAGATGTGGTATCCAACTCCTTCCGATTCCAATCTTGAGACCCTTCCTATAGCATGAGATGTGATATCTCAATGCTTCTAATACCAAACCTGAGATCCTTCCTATAACATGAGATGTGATATCCAACTCCTTCCCATTCCAAACCTGAGACCCTTCCGATAGCATGAGATGTGACATCTCAAAGCTTCTAATACCAAACCTGGGACCCGTCCTATAACATGAGATATGATATCCAATTCCTTCCCCTTCCAAACCTGAGACCCTTCCTTTAGCATGAGATGTGATATCTAAATCCTTCCCATTCCAATTCTGAGACCCTTCCAATAGCATGAGATGTGATATCTCAATGCTTCTAATACCAAACCTGAGACCCGTCCTAAAACATGAGATGTGAGATCCAAATCCTTCCCCTTCCAAACCTGAGACCTTTCCTTTAGCTATGTGATATCCAACTACTTCCCATTCCAATCCTGAGACCCTTCCGATAGCATGAGATGTGATATCCAACTCCTTCCAATTCCAATACTGAGACCCTTCCAATAGCATATGTGATATCTCAATGCTTCTAATATCAAACCTGAGAACCTCCCTATAGCATGAGATGTGATATCCAACTCCTTCCAATTCCAATACTGAGACCCTTCCAATAGCATATGTGATATCTCAATGCTTCAAATATCAAAACTGAGACCCTCCCTATATCATGAGATGTGATATCTAAGTCCTTCCCATTCCTATCCTGAGACCCTTCCGATAGAAGAGATGTGATACCTCAATGCTTATACCAAACCTGAGACCCTTCCTATGGCATGAGATGTGATATCCAACTCCTTCCCATTCCAATCCTGAGACCCTTCCTATAGCATGAGATGTGATATCTCAATGCTACTATCAAACCTGAGTCCCTTCCTTTAGCATGAGATGTGATATCCAACTCCTTCCCATTCCAATCCTGAGACCCTTCCTATAGCATGAGATGTGATATCTCAATGCTTATACCAAACCTGAGACCCTTCATATAGCATGAGATGTGATATCCAACTCCTTCCCATTCCAATCCTGAGACCCTTCCTATAGCATGAGATGTGATATCTCAATGCTTATACCAAACCTGAGACCCTTCCTATGGCATGAGATGTCATATACAACTCCTTCCCATTCCAATCCTGAGACCCTTCCTATAGCATGAGATGTGATATCTCAATGCTTATACCAAACCTGAGACCCTTCATATAGCATGAGATGTGATATCCAATTCCTTCCCATTCCAATCCTGAGACCCTTCCTATAGCATGAGATGTGACATCTCAAAACTTCTAATACCAAACCTTGGACCCGTCCTATAACATGAGATATGATATCCAATTCCTTCCCCTTCCAAACCTGAGACCCTTCCTTTAGCATGAGATGTGATATCTAAATCCTTCCCATTCCAATCCTGAGATCCTTCCTATTGGATGAGATGTGATATCCAACTCCTTTCCATTCCAATCCTGAGACCCTTCCTATACCATGAGATGTGATATCTCAATGCTTCTACCAAAACTGAGACCCTTCCTTTAGCATGAGATGTGATATCCAACTCCTTCCCATTCCAATCCTGAGACCCTTCCTATAGCATGAGATGTGATATCTCAATGCCTCTAATACCAAACCTGAGATTCTTCCTATAACATGAGATGTGATATCTCAATGCTTCTAATACCAAACCTGAGACCCTCCCTTTAGCATGAGATGTGATATCCGACCCCTTCCCATTCCAATCCTGAGACCATTCCTATAGCATGAGATGTGATATCTCAATGCTTCTAATACCAAACCTGAGATCCTTCCTATGACATGAGATGTGATATCCAATTCCTCCCCATTCCAAACCTGAGAACCTTCCTACAGCATGCGATGTGATATCTCAATGCTTCTAATACCAAACCTGAGACCAGTCCTATAACATGAGATTGGATATCCAACTCCTTCCCCTTCCAAACCTGAGACCCTTCCTATAGCATGAGATGTGATATCCAACGTCTTCCCATTCCAATCCTGAGACCCTTCCTATAACATGAGATGTGATGTCTCAACGCTTCTAATACCAAACCTGAGATCTTTCCTATAACATGAGATGTGATACCCAACTCCTTCCCATTCCAATCCTGAGACCCTTCCTATAGCATGAGATGTGATATCTCAATGCTTTTACCAAACCTGAGACCCTTCCTATAGCTTAAGATGTGATATCCAACTCCTTCCCATTCCAATCCTGAGACCCTTCCGATAGCATGAGATGTGATATCCCAAATGCTTCTACCAAACCTGAGACCCATACTATGGCATGAGATGTGATATCAAACTCCTTCCCATTCCAATCCTGAGACCCTTCCTATAGCTTGAGATGTGATATCCAACTCCTTCCCATTCCAATCCTGAGACCCTTCCTATAGCTTGAGATGTGATATCCAACTCCTTCCCATTCCAATTCTGAGACCCTTCCTATACCATGAGACTTGATATCTCAATGTTTCTAATACCAAACCTGAGACCCGTCCTATAACATGAGATGTGATATCCAAATCCTTCCCCTTCCAAACCTTAGACCCTTCCTTTATCATGAGATGTGATATCCAACTCCTTCCCATTCCAATCCTGAGACCCTTCCGATATCATGAGATTTGTTATCTCAATGCTTCTAATATCAAACTTGAGACCCTCCCTATAGCATGAGATGTGACATCCAAGTCCTCCCCGTTCCAATCCTGAGACCCTTCCTATAGCATGAGATGTGATATCTCAATGCTTCTAATACCAAACCTGAGACCAGTCCTATAATATGAGATTGGATATCCAACTCCTTCCCCTTCCAAACCTGAGACCCTTCCTATAGCATGAGATGTGATATCCAACTTCTTCCCATTCCAATCCTGAGACCCTTCCTATAACATGAGATGTGATATCTCAATGCTTATACCAAACCTGAGACCATTCCTATAGCTTGAGATGTGATATCCAACTCCTTCCTATTCCAATCCTGAGACCCTTCCGATAGCATGAGATGTGATATCCCAAATGCTTCTACCAAACCTGAGACCCATACTATGGCATGAGATGTGATATCAAACTCCTTCCCATTCCAATCCTGAGACCCTTCCTATAGCTTGAGATGTGATATCCAACTCCTTCCCATTCCAATTCTGAGACCCTTCCTATACCATGAGACTTGATATCTCAATGTTTCTAATACCAAACCTGAGACCCGTCCTATAACATGAGATGTGATATCCAACTACTTCCCATTCCAATCCTGAGACCCTTCCGATATCATGAGATTTGTTATCTCAATGCTTCTAATATCAAACTTGAGACCCTCCCTATAGCATGAGATGTGACATCCAAGTCCTCCCCATTCCAATCCTGAGACCCTTCCTATAGCATGAGATGTGATATCTCAATGCTTCTAATACCAAACCTGAGACCCTTCCTATAACATGAGATGGGATATCCAACTCCTTCCCATTCCAATCCTGAGACCCTTCCGATAGCAGAGATGTGATATCTCAATGCTTATACCAAACCTGAGACCCTTCCTATGGCCTGAGATGTCATATACAACTCCTTCCCATTCCAATCCTGAGACCCTTCCTATAGCATGAGATGTGATATCTCAATGCTTATACCAAATCTGAGACCCTTCCTATAGCATGAGATGTGATATCCAACTCCTTCCAATTCCAATCCTGAGACCCTTCCTATAGCATGAGATGTGATGTCTCAATGCTTCTAATACCAAACCTGTTATCCTTCCTATAACATGAGATGTGATATCCAACTCCTTCCCATTCCAATCCTGAGAACCTTATGATAGCATGAGATGTGATATCTCAATGCCTCTAATACAAAACCTGAGATCCTTCCGATAGCATGAGATGTGATATCTCAATGCTTCTAATACCAAACCTGAGATCATTCCTATAACATGAGATGTGATTTCCAAATCCTTCCCCTTCCAAACCTGAGACCCTCCCTTTAGCATGAAATGTGATATCCAACTCCTTCACATTCCAATCCTGAGACCCTTCTGATAGCATGAGATGTGATATCTCAATGCCTCTAATACCAAACCTGAGATCCTACCTCTAACATGAAATGTGATATCCATCTCCTTCCCTTTCCAAACCTGAGACCCTGCCTATAGCATGAGATGTGATATCCAAGTCCTTCCCATTCCAATCCTGAGAACCTTCCTATAGCATGTGATATGATATCTCAATGCTTATACCAAACCTGAGACCCTTCCTATGGCATGAGATGTCACATACAACTCCTTCCCATTCCAATCCTGAGACCCTTCCTATAGCATGAGATGTGATATCTCAATGCTTATACCAAACCTGAGACCCTTCCTATAGCATGAGATGTGATATCCAACTTCTTCCCATTCCAATCCTGAGACCCTTCGTATAACATGAGATGTGATGTCTCAATGCTTCTAATACCAAACCTGAGATCTTTCCTATAACATGAGATGTGATATCAAACTCCTTCCCATTCCAAACCTGAGATCCTTCCTTTAGCATGAGATGTGATAACTTAATGCTTCTAAAACCAAACCTGAGAACCACCCAATAACATATGTGAAATCCAAATCCTTCCCTTTCCAAACCTGAGACCCTTCCGATAGCATGAGATGTGATATCTCAATGCTTCTAAAACCAAACATGAGAACCAACCTATAACATGAGATGTGAAATCCAAATCCTTCCCTTTCCAAACCTGAGACCCTTCCTATAGCTTGAGATGTGATATCAAACTCCTTCCCATTCCAATCCTGTGATAGCTTGAGATGTGATATCCAACTCCTTCCCATTCCAATCCTGAGACCCTTCCTATACCATGAGATGTGATATCTCAATGCTTCTAATAAAAACCTGAGACCCGTCCTAAAACATGAGATGTGAGATCCAAATCCTTCCCCTTCCAAACCTGAGACCCTTCCTATAGCTTGAGATGTGATATCAAACTCCTTCCCATTCCAATCCTGAGATAGCTTGAGATGTGATATCCAACTCCTTCCCATTCCAATCCTGAGACCCTTCCGATAGAAGAGATGTGATATCTCAATGCTTATACCAAACCTGAGACCCTTCCTATGGCATGAGATGTGATATCCAACTCCTTCCCATTCCAATCCTGAGACCCTTCCTATAGCATGAGATTGATATCTCAATGCTTCTAATATCAAAACTGAGACCCTCCCTATAGCATGAGATGTGATATCTAAGTCCTTCCCATTCCTATCCTGAGACCCTTCCGATAGAAGAGATGTGATATCTCAATGCTTATACCAAACCTGAGACCCTTCCTATGGCATGAGATGTGATATCCAACTCCTTCCCATTCCAATCCTGAGACCCTTCCTATAGCATGAGATTGATATCTCAATGCTTCTATCAAACCTGAGTCCCTTCCTGTAGCATGAGATGTGATATCCAACTCCTTCCCATTACAATCCTGAGACCCTTCCTATAGCATGAGATGTGACATCTCAAAGCTTCTAATACCAAACCTGGGACCCGTCCTATAACATGAGATATGATATCCAATTCCTTCCCCTTCCAAACCTGAGACCCTTCCTTTAGCATGAGATGTGATATCCAAATCCTTCCCATTCCAATCCTGAAACCCTTCCTATAGCATGAGATGTGATATCTCAATGTTTCTAATAAAAAACCTGAGACCCTTCCTATAGCAAGAGATGTGATATCCAAATCCTTCCCATTCCAATCCTGGGACCCTTCCTATAACATGAGATGTGATATCCAACTCCTTCCCATTCCAACCTGAGACCCTTCCTATAGCATGAGAAGATATATCCAACTCCTTCCCATTCCAATCCTGAAACCCTTCCTATAGCATGAGATGTGATATCTCAATGTTTCTAATAAAAAACCTGAGACCCTTCCTATAGCAAGAGATGTGACATCCAAATCCTTCCCATTCCAATCCTGAGATCCTTCCTATTGGATGAGATGTGATATCCAACTCCTTCCCATTATAATCCTGAGACCCTTCCTATACCATGAGATGTGATATCTCAATGCTTCTACCAAAACTGAGACCCTTCCTTTAGCATGAGATGTGATATCCAACTTCTTCCCATTCCAATCCTGAGACCCTTCCTATAGCATGAGATGTGATATCTCAATGCCTCTAATACCAAACCTGAGATTCTTCCTATAACATGAGATGTGATATCTCAATGCTTCTAATAGCAAACCGGAGACCCTCCCCTTAGCATGAGATGTGATATCCGACTCCTTCCCATTCCAATCCTGAGACCCTCCTGATAGCATGAGATGTGATATCTCAATGCCTCTAATACCAAACCTGAGATTCTTCCTATAACATGAGATGTGATATCTCAATGCTTCTAATACCAAACCTGAGACCCTCCCTTTAGCATGAGATGTGATATCCGACTCCTTCCCATTCCAATCCTGAGACCCTTCTGATAGCATGAGATGTGATATCTCAATGCCTATAATACCAAACCTGAGATCCTTCCGATAGCATGAGATGTGATATCTCAATGCTTCTAATACCAAACCTGAGATCCTTCCTATAACATGAGATGTGATATCCAAATCCTTCCCCTTCCAAACCTGAGACCCTCCCTTTAGCATGAGATGTGATATCCAACTCCTTCCCATTCCAATCCTGAGACCCTTCCGATAGCAGAGATGTGATATCTCAATGCTTATACCAAACCTGAGACCCTTCCTATGGCATGAGATGTCAAATACAACTCCTTCCGATTCCAATGCTGAGACCCTTGAGATAGGATATCTCAATGCTTATACCAAACCTGAGACCCTTCCTATAGCATGAGATGTGGTATCCAACTCCTTCCGATTCCAATCTTGAGACCCTTCCTATAGCATGAGATGTGATATCTCAATGCTTCTAATACCAAACCTGAGATCCTTCCTATAACATGAGATGTGATATCCAACTCCTTCCCATTCCAAACCTGAGACCCTTCCGATAGCATGAGATGTGACATCTCAAAGCTTCTAATACCAAACCTGGGACCCGTCCTATAACATGAGATATGATATCCAATTCCTTCCCCTTCCAAACCTGAGACCCTTCCTTTAGCATGAGATGTGATATCTAAATCCTTCCCATTCCAATTCTGAGACCCTTCCAATAGCATGAGATGTGATATCTCAATGCTTCTAATACCAAACCTGAGACCCGTCCTAAAACATGAGATCTGAGATCCAAATCCTTCCCCTTCCAAACCTGAGACCTTTCCTTTAGCATATGTGATATCCAACTACTTCCCATTCCAATCCTGAGACCCTTCCGATAGCATGAGATGTGATATCCAACTCCTTCCAATTCCAATACTGAGACCCTTCCAATAGCATATGTGATATCTCAATGCTTCTAATATCAAACCTGAGAACCTCCCTAAAGCATGAGATGTGATATCCAACTCCTTCCAATTCCAATACTGAGACCCTTCCAATAGCATATGTGATATCTCAATGCTTCTAATATCAAAACTGAGACCCTCCCTATATCATGAGATGTGATATCTAAGTCCTTCCCATTCCTATCCTGAGACCCTTCCGATAGAAGAGATGTGATACCTCAATGCTTATACCAAACCTGAGACCCTTCCTATGGCATGAGATGTGATATCCAACTCCTTCCCATTCCAATCCTGAGACCCTTCCTATAGCATGAGATGTGATATCTCAATGCTTCTATCAAACCTGAGTCCCTTCCTTTAGCATGAGATGTGATATCCAACTCCTTCCCATTCCAATCCTGAGACCCTTCCTATAGCATGAGATGTGATATCTCAATGCTTATACCAAACCTGAGACCCTTCATATAGCATGAGATGTGATATCCAACTCCTTCCCATTCCAATCCTGAGACCCTTCCTATAGCATGAGATGTGATATCTCAATGCTTATACCAAACCTGAGACCCTTCCTATGGCATGATATGTCATATACAACTCCTTCCCATTCCAATCCTGAGACCCTTCCTATAGCATGAGATGTGATATCTCAATGCTTATACCAAACCTGAGACCCTTCATATAGCATGAGATGTGATATCCAATTCCTTCCCATTCCAATCCTGAGACCCTTCCTATAGCATGAGATGTGACATCTCAAAACTTCTAATACCAAACCTGGGACCCGTCCTATAACATGAGATATGATATCCAATTCCTTCCCCTTCCAAACCTGAGACCCTTCCTTTAGCATGAGATGTGATATCTAAATCCTTCCCATTCCAATCCTGAAACCCTTCCTATAGCATGAGATGTGATATCTCAATGTTTCTAATAAAAAACCTGAGACCCTTGCTATAGCAAGAGATGTGATATCCAAATCCTTCCCATTCCAATCCTGAGATCCTTCCTATTGGATGAGATGTGATATCCAACTCCTTTCCATTCCAATCCTGAGACCCTTCCTATACCATGAGATGTGATATCTCAATGCTTCTACCAAAACTGAGACCCTTCCTTTAGCATGAGATGTGATATCCAATTCCTTCCCATTCCAATCCTGAGACCCTTCCTATAGCATGAGATGTGATATCTCAATGCCTCTAATACCAAACCTGAGATTCTTCCTATAACATGAGATGTGATATCTCAATGCTTCTAATACCAAACCTGAGACCCTCCCTTTAGCATGAGATGTGATATCCGACCCCTTCCCATTCCAATCCTGAGACCCTTCTGATAGCATGAGATGTGATATCTCAATGCCTCTAATACCAAACCTGAGATTCTTCCTATAACATGAGATGTGATATCTCAATGCTTCTAATACCAAACCTGAGACCCTCCCTTTAGCATGAGATGTGATATCCAACTCCTTCCCATTCCAAACCTGAGACCCTTCCGATAGCATGAGATGTGATATCAAACTCCTTCCCATTCCAATCCTGAGATAGCTTGAGATGTGATATCCAACTCCTTCCCATTCCAATTCTGAGACCCTTCCTATAGCATGAGATGTGATATCTCAATGCTTCTAATACCAAACCTGAGACCCGTCCTAAAACATGAGATGTGAGATCCAAATCCTTCCCCTTCCAAACCTGAGACCTTTCCTTTAGCATATGTGATATCCAACTACTTCCCATTCCAATCCTGAGACCCTTCCGATAGCATGAGATGTGATATCCAACTCCTTCCAATTCCAATACTGAGACCCTTCCAATAGCATATGTGATATCTCAATGCTTCTAATATCAAACCTGAGAACCTCCCTATAGCATGAGATGTGATATCCAACTCCTTCCAATTCCAATACTGAGACCCTTCCAATAGCATATGTTATATCTCAATCCTTCTAATATCAAAACTGAGACCCTCCCTATATCATGAGATGTGATATCTAAGTCCTTCCCATTACTATCCTGAGACCCTTCCGATAGAAGAGATGTGATACCTCAATGCTTATACCAAACCTGAGACCCTTCCTATGGCATGAGATGTGATATCCAACTCCTTCCCATTCCAATCCTGAGACCCTTCCTATAGCATGAGATGTGATATCTCAATGCTTCTATCAAACCTGAGTCCCTTCCTTTAGCATGAGATGTGATATCCAACTCATTCCTATTCCAATCCTGAGACCCTTCCTATAGCATGAGATGTGACATCTCAAAGCTTCTAATACCAAACCTGGGACCCGTCCTATAACATGAGATATGATATCCAATTCCTTCCCCTTCCAAACCTGAGACCCTTCCTTTAGCATGAGATGTGATATCCAAATCCTTCCCATTCCAATCCTGAAACCCTTCCTATAGCATGAGATGTGATATCTCAATGTTTCTAATAAAAAACCTGAGACCCTTCCTATAGCAAGAGATGTGATATCCAAATCCTTCCCATTCCAATCCTGAGACCCTTCCTATAACATGAGATGTGATATCCAACTCCTTCCCATTCCAACCTGAGACCCTTCCTATAGCATGAGAAGGGATATCCAACTCCTTCCCATTCCAATCCTGAAACCCTTCCTATAGCATGAGATGTGATATCTCAATGTTTCTAATAAAAAACCTGAGACCCTTCCTATAGCAAGAGATGTGACCTCCAAATCCTTCCCATTCCAATCCTGAGAGCCTTCCTATTGGATGAGATGTGATATCCAACTCCTTCCCATTCCAATCCTGAGACCCTTCCTATACCATGAGATGTGATATCTCAATGCTTCTACCAAAACTGAGACCCTTCCTTTAGCATGAGATGTGATATCCAACTCCTTCCTTTCCAATCCTGACACCCTTCCTATAGCATGAGATGTGATATCTCAATGCCTCTAATACCAAACCTGAGATTCTTCCTATAACATGAGATGTGATATCTCAATGCTTCTAATACCAAACCTGAGACCCTCCCTTTAGCATGAGATGTGATATCCGACTCCTTCCCATTCCAATCCTGAGACCCTTCTGATAGCATGAGATGTGATATCTCAATGCCTCTAATACCAAACCTGAGATTCTTCCTATAACATGAGATGTGATATCCAACTCCTTCCCATTCCAATCCTGAGACCCTTCCTATAGGTTGAGATGTGATATCCAACTCCTTCCCATTCCAATCCTGAGACCCTTCCTATAGCTTGAGATGTGATATCCAACTCCTTCCCATTCCAATCCTGAGACCCTTCCTATAGCATGAGATGTGATATCTCAATGCTTCTAATACCAAACCTGAGATCCTTCCTATAACATGAGATGTGATATCCAAATCCTTCCACTTCCAAACCTGAGACCCTCCCTTTAGCATGAGATGTGATATCCGACTCCTTCCCATTCCAATCCTGAGACGCTTCTGATAGCATGAGATGTGATATCTCAATGCCTCTAATACCAAACCTGAGATCCTTCCGATAGCATGAGATGTGATATCTCAATGCTTCTAATACCAAACCTGAGATCCTTCCTATAACATGAGATGTGATCTCCAAATACTTCCCCTCCCAAAGCTGAGACCCTCCCTTTAGCATGAGATGTGATATCCAACTCATTCCCATTCCAATCCTGAGACCCTTCTGATAGCATGAGATGTGATATCTCAATGCCTCTAATACCAAACCTGAGATCCTACCTCTAACATGAAATGTGATATCCAACTCCTTCCCCTTCCAAACCTGAGAGCCTCCCTATAGCATGAGATGTGATATCCAAGTCCTTTCAATTCCAAACCTGAGACCCTTCCTATAACATGAGATGTGATATCCAACTCCTTCCCATTCCAACCTGAGACCCTTCCTATAGCATGAGATGGGATATCCAACTCCTTCCAAATCCAATCCTGATACCCTTCCGATAGCATGAGATGTGATATCCCAATGCTTCTACAAAACCTGAGACCCATATATGGCATGAGATGTGATATCAAACTCCTTCGAATTTCAATCCTGAGACCCTTCCTATAGCTTGAGATGTGATATCCAACTCCTTCCCATTCCAATTCTGAGACCCGTCCTATACCATGAGACTTGATATCTCAATGCTTATACCAAACCTGAGACCCTTCCTATGGCATGAGATGTGATATCCAACTCCTTCCCATTCCAATCCTGAGACCCTTCCTATAGCATGAGATGTGATATCTCAATGCTTCTATCAAACTTGAGTCCCTTCCTTTAGCATGAGATGTGATATCCAACTCCTTCCCATTCCAATCCTGAGACCCTTCCTATAGCATGAGATGTGATATCTCAATGTTTCTAATAAAAAACCTGAGACCCTTCCTATAGCAAGAGATGTGATATCCAAATCCTTCCCCTTTCAAACCTGACACCCTTCCTTTAGCATGAGATGTGATATCCAAATCCTTCCCATTCCAATCCTGAAACCCTTCCTATAGCATGAGATGTGATATCTCAATGTTTCTAATAAAAAACCTGAGACCCTTCCTATAGCAAGAGATGTGATATCCAAATCCTTCCCATTCCAATCCTGAGACCCTTCCTCTAACATGAGATGTGATATCCAACTCCTTCCCATTCCAACCTGAGACCCTTCCTATTGCATGAGAAGGGATATCCAACTCCTTCCCATTCCAATCCTGAAACCCTTCCTATAGCATGAGATGTGATATCTCAATGTTTCTAATAAACAACCTGAGACCCTTCCTATAGCAAGAGATGTGACATCCAAATCTTTCCCATTCCAATCCTGAGATCCTTCCTATTGGATGAGATGTGATATCCAACTCCTTCCCATTCCAATCCTGAGACCCTTCCTATACCATGAGATGTGATATCTCAATGCTTCTACCAAAACTGAGACCCTTCCTTAAGCATGAGATGTGATATCCAACTCCTTTCCATTCCAATCCTGAGACCCTTCCTATAGCATGAGATATGATATCTCAATGCCTCTAATACCAAACCTGAGATTCTTCCTATAACATGAGATGTGATATCTCAATGCTTCTAATACCAAACCTGAGACCCTCCCTTTAGCATGAGATGTGATATCCGACTCCTTCCCATTCCAATCCTGAGACCCTTCTGATAGCATGAGATGTGATATCTCAATGCCTATAATACCAAACCTGAGATCCTTCCGATAGCATGAGATGTGCTATCTCAATGCTTCTAATACCAAACCTGAGATCCTTCCTATAACATGAGATGTGATATCCAAATCCTTCCCCTTCCAAACCTGAGACCCTCCCTTTAGCATGAGATGTGATATCCAACTCCTTCCCATTCCAATCCTGAGACCCTTCCGATAGCAGAGATGTGATATCTCAATGCTTATACCAAACCTGAGACCCTTCCTATGGCATGAGATGTCAAATACAACTCCTTCCGATTCCAATGCTGAGACCCTTCCTATAGCATGAGATGGGATATCGCAATGCTTATACCAAACCTGAGACCCTTCCGATAGCATGAGAAGTGGTATCCAACTCCTTCCGATTCCAATCCTGAGACCCTTCCTATAGCATGAGATGTGATATCTCAATGCTTCTAATACCAAACCTGAGATCCTTCCTATAACATGAGATGTGATATCCAACTCCTTCCCATTCCAAACCTGAGACCCTTCCGATAGCATGAGATGTGATATCAAACTCCTTCCCATTCCAATCCTGAGATAGCTTGAGATGTGATATCCAACTCCTTCCCATTCCAATCCTGAGACCCTTCCTATACCATGAGATGTGATATCTCAATGCTTCTAATACCAAACCTGACACCCGTCCTAAAACATGAGATGTGAGATCCAAATCCTTCCCCTTCCAAACCTGAGATCTTTCCTTTAGCATGAGATGTGATATCCAACTCCGTCCCATTCCAATCCTGAGACCCTTCCTATAGCATGAGATGTGATATCTTAATGCTTCTAAAACCAAACCTGAGAACCATCCAATAACATATGTGAAATCCAAATCCTTCCCTTTCCAAACCTGAGACCCTTCAGATAGCATGTGGTGTGATATCTCAATGCTTCTAAAACCAAACATGAGAACCATCCTATAACATGAGATGTGAAATCCAAATCCTTCCCTTTCCAAACCTGAGACCCTTCCTATAGCTTGAGATGTGCTATCAAACTCCTTCCCATTCCAATCCTGTGATAGCTTGAGATGTGATATCCAACTCCTTCCCATTCCAATACTGAGACCCTTCCTATACCATGAGATGTGATATCTCAATGCTTCTAATACCAAACCTGAGACCCGTCCTAAAACATGAGATGTGAGATCCAAATCCTTCCCCTTCAAAACCTGAGACCCTTCCTATAGCTTGAGATGTGATATCAAACTCCTTCCCATTCCAATCCTGAGATAGCTTGAGATGTGATATCCAACTCCTTCCCATTCCAATCCTGAGACCCTTCCGATAGCATGAAATATGATATCTCAATGCTTCTAATATCAAAACTGAGACCCTCCCTATAGCATGAGATGTGATATCTCAATGCTTATACCAAACCTGAGACCCTTCCTATGGCATGAGATGTGATATCCAACTCCTTCCCATTCCAATCCTGAGACCCTTCCTATAGCATGAGATGGGATATCTCAATGCTTATACCAAACCTGAGACCCTTCCTATAGCATGAGAAGTGGTATCCAACTCCTTCCGATTCCAATCCTGAGACCCTTCCTATAGCATGAGATGTGATATCTAAATGCTTCTAATACCAAACCTGAGATCCTTCCTATAACATGAGATGTGATATCCAACTCCTTCCCATTCCAAACCTGAGACCCTTCCGATAGCATGAGATGTGATATCAAACTCCTTCCCATTCCAATCCTGAGATAGCTTGAGATGTGATATCCAACTCCTTCCGATTCCAATCCTGAGACCCTTCCTATACCATGAGATGTGATTTCTCAATGCTTCTAATACCAAACCTGACACCCGTCCTAAAACATGAGATGTGAGATCCAAATCCTTCCCCTTCCAAACCTGAGATCTTTCCTTTAGCATGAGATGTGATATCCAACTCCGTCCCATTCCAATCCTGAGACCCTTCCTATAGCATGATATGTGATATCACAATGCTTCTAATACCAAACCTGAGATCCTTCCTATAACATGAGATGTGTATCCAACTCCTTCCCATTCCAAACCTGAGACCCTTCCTATAGCATGAGATGTGATATCTTAATGCTTCTAAAACCAAACCTGAGAACCATCCAATAACATATGTGAAATCCAAATCCTTCCCTTTCCAAACCTGAGACCCTTCAGATAGCATGTGGTGTGATATCTCAATGCTTCTAAAACCAAACATGAGAACCATCCTATAACATGAGATGTGAAATCCAAATCCTTCCCTTTCCAAACCTGAGACCCTTCCTATAGCTTGAGATGTGCTATCAAACTCCTTCCCATTTCAATCCTGTGATAGCTTGAGATGTGATGTCCAACTCCTTCCCATTCCAATCCTGAGACCCTTCCTATACCATGAGATGTGATATCTCAATGCTTCTAATACCAAACCTGAGACCCGTCCTAAAACATGAGATGTGAGATCCAAATCCTTCCCCTTCCAAACCTGAGACCCTTCCTATAGCTTGAGATGTGATATCAAACTCCTTCCCATTCCAATCCTGAGACCCTTCTGATAGCATGAGATGTGATATCTCAATGCCTCTAATACCAAACCTGAGATTCTTCCTATAACATGAGATGTGATATCTCAATGCTTCTAATACCAAACCTGAGACCCTCCCTTTAGCATGAGATGTGATATCCGACTCCTTCCCATTCCAATCCTGAGACCCTTCTGATAGCATGAGATGTGATATCTCAATGCCTATAATACCAAACCTGAGATCCTTCCGATAGAATGAGATGTGATATCTCAATGCTTCTAATACCAAACCTGAGATCCTTCCTATAACATGAGATGTGATATCCAACTCCTTCCCCTTCCAAACCTGAGACCCTCCCTTTAGCATGAGATGTGATATCCAACTCCTTCCCATTCCAATCCTGAGACCCTTCCGATAGCAGAGATGTGATATCTCAATGCTTATACCAAACCTGAGACCCTTCCTATGGCATGAGATGTCAAATACAACTCCTTCCGATTCCAATGCTGAGACCCTTCCTATAGCATGAGATGGGATATCTCAATGCTTATACCAAACCTGAGACCCTTCCGATAGCATGAGAAGTGGTATCCAACTCCTTCCGATTCCAATCCTGAGACCCTTCCTATAGCATGAGATGTGATATCTCAATGCTTCTAATACCAAACCTGAGATCCTTCCTATAACATGAGATGTGATATCCAACTCCTTCCCATTCCAAACCTGAGACCCTTCCGATAGCATGAGATGTGATATCAAACTCCTTCCCATTCCAATCCTGAGATAGCTTGAGATGTGATATCCAACTCCTTCCCATTCCAATCCTGAGACCCTTCCTATACCATGAGATGTGATATCTCAATGCTTCTAATACCAAACCTGACACCCGTCCTAAAACATGAGATGTGAGATCCAAATCCTTCCCCTTCCAAACCTGAGATCTTTCCTTTAGCATGAGATGTGATATCCAACTCCGTCCCATTCCAAACCTGAGACCCTTCCTATATCATGAGATGTGATATCTTAATGCTTCTAAAACCAAACCTGAGAACCATCCAATAACATATGTGAAATCCAAATCCTTCCCTTTCCAAACCTGAGACCCTTCAGATAGCATGTGGTGTGATATCTCAATGCTTCTAAAACCAAACATGAGAACCATCCTATAACATGAGATGTGAAATCCAAATCCTTCCCTTTCCAAACCTGAGACCCTTCCTATAGCTTGAGATGTGCTATCAAACTCCTTCCCATTCCAATCCTGTGATAGCTTGAGATGTGATATCCAACTCCTTCCCATTCCAATCCTGAGACCCTTCCTATACCATGAGATGTGATATCTCAATGCTTCTAATACCAAACCTGAGACCCGTCCTAAAACATGAGATGTGAGATCCAAATCCTTCCCCTTCAAAACCTGAGACCCTTCCTATAGCTTGAGATGTGATATCAAACTCCTTCCCAGTCCAATCCTGAGATAGCTTGAGATGTGATATCCAACTCCTTCCCATTCCAATCCTGAGACCCTTCCGATAGCATGAAATATGATATCTCAATGCTTCTAATATCAAAACTGAGACCCTCCCTATAGCATGAGATGTGATATCTCAATGCTTATACCAAACCTGAGACCCTTCCTATGGCATGAGATGTGATATCCAACTCCTTCCCATTCCAATCCTGAGACCCTTCCTATAGCATGAGATGGGATATCTCAATGCTTATACCAAACCTGAGACCCTTCCTATAGCATGAGAAGTGGTATCCAACTCCTTCCGATTCCAATCCTGAGACCCTTCCTATAGCATGAGATGTGATATCTAAATGCTTCTAATACCAAACCTGAGATCCTTCCTATAACATGAGATGTGATATCCAACTCCTTCCCATTCCAAACCTGAGACCCTTCCGATAGCATGAGATGTGATATCAAACTCCTTCCCATTCCAATCCTGAGATAGCTTGAGATGTGATATCCAACTCCTTCCCATTCCAATCCTGAGACCCTTCCTATACCATGAGATGTGATTTCTCAATGCTTCTAATACCAAACCTGACACCCGTCCTAAAACATGAGATGTGAGATCCAAATCATTCCCCTTCCAAACCTGAGATCTTTCCTTTAGCATGAGATGTGATATCCAACTCCGTCCCATTCCAATCCTGAGACCCTTCCTATAGCATGATATGTGATATCACAATGCTTCTAATACCAAACCTGAGATCCTTCCTATAACATGAGATGTGTATCCAACTCCTTCCCATTCCAAACCTGAGACCCTTCCTATAGCATGAGATGTGATATCTTAATGCTTCTAAAACCAAACCTGAGAACCATCCAATAACATATGTGAAATCCAAATCCTTCCCTTTCCAAACCTGAGACCCTTCAGATAGCATGTGGTGTGATATCTCAATGCTTCTAAAACCAAACATGAGAACCATCCTATAACATGAGATGTGAAATCCAAATCCTTCCCTTTCCAAACCTGAGACCCTTCCTATAGCTTGAGATGTGCTATCAAACTCCTTCCCATTTCAATCCTGTGATAGCTTGAGATGTGATGTCCAACTCCTTCCCATTCCAATCCTGAGACCCTTCCTATACCATGAGATGTGATATCTCATTGCTTCTAATACCAAACCTGAGACCCGTCCTAAAACATGAGATGTGAGATCCAAATCCTTCCCCTTCCAAACCTGAGACCCTTCCTATAGCTTGAGATGTGATATCAAACTCCTTCCCATTCCAATCATGAGATAGCTTGAGATGTGATATCCAACTCCTTCCCATTCCAATCCTGAGACCCTTCCGATAGCATGAAATGTGATATCTCAATGCTTCTAATATCAAAACTGAGACCCTCCCTATAGCATGAGATGTGATATCTAAGACCTTCCCATTCCTATCCTG
The DNA here is from genome assembly GCF_040938575.1 of Ambystoma mexicanum. NCBI lineage: Eukaryota > Metazoa > Chordata > Amphibia > Caudata > Ambystomatidae > Ambystoma > Ambystoma mexicanum. Next base: position 1,158,897,702 of record NC_090934.1, read on the forward strand.
AGACCCTTCCGATAGCAGAGATGTGATATCTCAATGCTTATACCAAACCTGAGACCCTTCCTATGGCATGAGATGTGATATCCAACTCCTTCCCATTCCAATCCTGAGACCCTTCCTATAGCATGAGATGTGATATCTCATTGCTTCTATCAAACTTGAGTCCCTTCCTTTAGGATGAGATGTGATATCCAACTCCTTCCCATTCCAATCCTGAGACCCTTCCTATAGCATGAGATGTGATATCTCAAAGCTTCTAATACCAAACCTGGGACCCGTCCTATAACATGAGATATGATATCCAAATCCTTCCCCTTCCAAACCTGAGACCCTTCCTTTAGCATGAGATGTGATATCCAAATCCTTCCCATTCCAATCCTGAAACCCTTCCTATAGCATGAGATGTGATATCTCAATGTTTCTAATAAAAAACCTGAGACCCATCCTATAGCAAGAGATGTGATATCCAAATCCTTCCCATTCCAATCCTGAGACCCTTCCTATAACATGAGATGTGATATCCAACTCCTTCCCATTCCAACCTGAGACCCTTCCTATAGCATGAGAAGGGATATCCAACTCCTTCCCATTCCAATCCTGAAACCCTTCCTATAGCATGAGATGTGATATCTCAATGTTTATAGTAAAAAACCTGAGACCCTTCCTATAGCAAGAGATGTGACATCCAAATCTTTCCCATTCCAATCCTGAGATCCTTCCTATTGGATGAGATGTGATATCCAACTCCTTCCCATTCCAATCCTGAGACCCTTCCTATACCATGAGATGTGATATCTCAATGCTTCTACCAAAACTGAGACCCTTCCTTTAGCATGAGATGTGATATCCAACTCCTTCCCATTCCAATCCTGAGACCCTTCCTATAGCATGAGATGTGATATCTCAATGCCTCTAATACCAAACCTGAGATTCTTCCTATAACATGAGATGTGATATCTCAATGCTTCTAATACCAAACCTGAGACCCTCCCTTTAGCATGAGATGTGATATCCGACTCCTTCCCATTCCAATCCTGAGACCCTTCTGATAGCATGAGATGTGATATCTCAATGCCTCTAATACCAAACCTGAGATTCTTCCTATAACATGAGATGTGATATCTCAATGCTTCTAATACCAAACCTGAGACCCTCCCTTTAGCATGAGATGTGATATCCGACTCCTTCCCATTCCAATCCTGAGACCCTTCTGATAGCATGAGATGTGATATCTCAATGCCTCTAATACCAAACCTGAGATTCTTCCTATAACATGAGATGTGATATCTCAATGCTTCTAATACCAAACCTGAGACCCTCCCTTTAGCATGAGATGTGATATCCGACTCCTTCCCATTCCAATCCTGAGACCCTCCTGATAGCATGAGCTGTGATATCTCAATGCCTATAATACCAAACCTGAGACCCTCCCTTTAGCATGAGATGTGATATCCGACTCCTTCCCATTCCAATCCTGAGACCCTTCTGATAGCATGAGATGTGATATCTCAATGCCTAAAATACCAAACCTGATACCCTTCCTATGGCATGAGATGTCAAATACAACTCCTTCCGATTCCAATGCTGAGACTGCGACCCGTCCTATAACATGAAATGGGATATCCAACTCCTTCCCATTCCAATCCTGAGACACTTCCGATAGCAGAGATGTGATATCTCAATGCTTATACCAAACCTGAGACCCTTCCTATAACATGAGATGTGATATCCAACTCCTTCCCGTTCCAAACCTGGGACCCTTCCTATAGCATATGTGATATCCAACTCCTTCCCATTCCAAACATGAGACCCTTCCTATAGCAAGAATGTAATATCCAACTCCTTCCCATTCCAATCCTGAGACCATTCCTATAGCATGAGATGTGATATCTCAATGCTTCTAATACCAAACCTGAGATCCTTCCTATGACATGAGATGTGATATCCAATTCCTCCCCATTCCTAACCTGAGAACCTTCCTACAGCATGCGATGTGATATCTCAATGCTTCTAATACCAAACCTGAGACCAGACCTATAACATGAGATTGGATATCCAACTCCTTCCCCTTCCAAACCTGAGACCCTTCCTATAGCATGAGATGTGATATCCAACTTCTTCCCATTCCAATCCTGAGACCCTCCCTATAACATGAGATGTGATGTCTCAATGCTTCTAATACCAAACCTGAGATCTTTCCTATAACATGAGATGTGATACCCAACTCCTTCCCATTCCAATCCTGAGACCCTTCCTATAGCGTGAGATGTGATATCTCAATGCTTATACCAAACCTGAGACCCTTCCTATAGCTTAAGATGTGATATCCAACTCCTTCCCATTCCAATCCTGAGACCCTTCCGATAGCATGAGATGTGATATCCCAAATGCTTCTACCAAACCTGAGACCCATACTATGGCATGAGATGTGATATCAAACTCCTTCCCATTCCAATCCTGAGACCCTTCCTATAGCTTGAGATGTGATATCCAACTCCTTCCCATTCCAATTCTGAGACCCTTCCTATACCATGAGACTTGATATCTCAATGTTTCTAATACCAAACCTGAGACCCGTCCTATAACATGAGATGTGATATCCAAATCCTTCCCCTTCCAAACCTTAGACCCTTCCTTTATCATGAGATGTGATATCCAACTCCTTCCCATTCCAATCCTGAGACCCTTCCGATATCATGAGATTTGTTATCTCAATGCTTCTAATATCAAACTTGAGACCCTCCCTATAGCATGAGATGTGACATCCAAGTCCTCCCCGTTCCAATCCTGAGACCCTTCCTATAGCATGAGATGTGATATCTCAATGCTTCTAATACCAAACCTGAGACCAGTCCTATAATATGAGATTGGATATCCAACTCCTTCCCCTTCCAAACCTGAGACCCTTCCTATAGCATGAGATGTGATATCCAACTTCTTCCCATTCCAATCCTGAGACCCTTCCTATAACATGAGATGTGATATCTCAATGCTTATACCAAACCTGAGACCCTTCCTATAGCTTGAGATGTGATATCCAACTCCTTCCTATTCCAATCCTGAGACCCTTCCGATAGCATGAGATGTGATATCCCAAATGCTTCTACCAAACCTGAGACCCATACTATGGCATGAGATGTGATATCAAACTCCTTCACATTCCAATCCTGAGACCCTTCCTATAGCTTGAGATGTGATATCCAACTCCTTCCCATTCCAATTCTGAGACCCTTCCTATACCATGAGACTTGATATCTCAATGTTTCTAATACCAAACCTGAGACCCGTCCTATAACATGAGATGTGATATCCAACTACTTCCCATTCCAATCCTGAGACCCTTCCGATATCATGAGATTTGTTATCTCAATGCTTCTAATATCAAACTTGAGATCCTCCCTATAGCATGAGATGTGACATCCAAGTCCTCCCCATTCCAATCCTGAGACCCTTCCTATAGCATGAGATGTGATATCTCAATGCTTCTAATACCAAACCTGAGACCCTTCCTATAACATGAGATGGGATATCCAACTCCTTCCCATTCCAATCCTGAGACCCTTCCGATAGCAGAGATGTGATATCTCAATGCTTATACCAAACCTGAGACCCTTCCTATGGCCTGAGATGTCATATACAACTCCTTCCCATTCCAATCCTGAGACCCTTCCTATAGCATGAGATGTGATATCTCAATGCTTATACCAAATCTGAGACCCTTCCTATAGCATGAGATGTGATATCCAACTCCTTCCAATTCCAATCCTGAGACCCTTCCTATAGCATGAGATGTGATGTCTCAATGCTTCTAATACCAAACCTGAGATCCTTCCTATAACATGAGATGTGATATCCAACTCCTTCCCATTCCAATCCTGAGAACCTTATGATAGCATGAGATGTGATATCTCAATGCCTCTAATACAAAACCTGAGATCCTTCCGATAGCATGAGATGTGATATCTCAATGCTTCTAATACCAAACCTGAGATCATTCCTATAAGATGAGATGTGATTTCCAAATCCTTCCCCTTCCAAACCTGAGATCCTCCCTTTAGCATGAAATGTGATATCCAACTCCTTCACATTCCAATCCTGAGACCCTTCTGATAGCATGAGATGTGATATCTAAATGCCTCTAATACCAAACCTGAGATCCTACCTCTAACATGAAATGTGATATCCATCTCCTTCCCTTTCCAAACCTGAGACCCTGCCTATAACATGAGATGTGATATCCAAGTCCTTCCCATTCCAATCCTGAGAACCTTCCAATAGCATGTGATATGATATCTCAATGCTTATACCAAACCTGAGACCCTTCCTATGGCATGAGATGTCACATACAACTCCTTCCCATTCCAATCCTGAGACCCTTCCTATAGCATGAGATGTGATATCTCAATGCTTATACCAAACCCGAGACCCTTCCAATAGCATGAGATGTGATATCCAACTTCTTCCCATTCCAAACCTGAGACCCTTCGTATAACATGAGATGTGATGTCTCAATGCTTCTAATACCAAACCTGAGATCTTTCCTATAACATGAGATGTGATATCAAACTCCTTCCCATTCCAAACCTGAGATCCTTCCTTTAGCATGAGATGTGATAACTTAATGCTTCTAAAACCAAACCTGAGAACCACCCAATAACATATGTGAAATCCAAATCCTTCCCTTTCCAAACCTGAGACCCTTCCGATAGCATGAGATGTGATATCTCAATGCTTCTAAAACCAAACATGAGAACCAACCTATAACATGAGATGTGAAATCCAAATCCTTCCCTTTCCAAACCTGAGACCCTTCCTATAGCTTGAGATGTGATATCAAACTCCTTCCCATTTAAATCCTGTGATAGCTTGAGATGTGATATCCAACTCCTTCCCATTCCAATCCTGAGACCCTTCCTATACCATGAGATGTGATATCTCAATGCTTCTAATACCAAACCTGAGACCCGTCCTAAAACATGAGATGTGAGATCCAAATCCTTCCCCTTCCAAACCTGAGACCCTTCCTATAGCTTGAGATTTGATATCAAACTCCTTCCCATTCCAATCCTGAGATAGCTTGAGATGTGATATCCAACTCCTTCCCATTCCAATCCTGAGACCCTTCCGATAGCATGAAATGTGATATCTCAATGCTTCTAATATCAAAACTGAGACCCTCCCAATAGCATGAGATGTGATATCTAAGTCCTTCCCATTCCTATCCTGAGACCCTTCCGATAGAAGAGATGTGATATCTCAATACTTATACCAAATCTGAGACCCTTCCTATGGCATGAGATGTGATATCCAACTCCTTCCCATTCCAATCCTGAGACCCTTCCTATAGCATGAGATTGATATCTCAATGCTTCTATCAAACCTGAGTCCCTTCCTGTAGCATGAGATGTGATATCCAACTCTTTCCCATTACAATCCTGAGACCCTTCCTATAGCATGAGATGTGACATCTCAAAGCTTCTAATACCAAACCTGGGACCCGTCCTATAACATGAGATATGATATCCAATTCCTTCCCCTTCCAAACCTGAGACCCTTCCTTTAGCATGAGATGTGATATCCAAATCCTTCCCATTCCAATCCTGAAACCCTTCCTATAGCATGAGATGTGATATCTCAATGTTTCTAATAAAAAAACTGAGACCCTTCCTATAGCAAGAGATGTGATATCCAAATCCTTCCCATTCCAATCCTGAGACCCTTCCTATAACATGAGATGTGATATCCAACTCCTTCCCATTCCAACCTGAGACCCTTCCTATAGCATGAGAAGATATATCCAACTCCTTCCCATTCCAATCCTGAAACCCTTCCTATAGCATGAGATGTGATATCTCAATGTTTCTAATAAAAAACCTGAGACCCTTCCTATAGCAAGAGATGTGACATCCAAATCCTTCCCATTCCAATCCTGAGATCCTTCCTATTGGATGAGATGTGATATCCAACTCCTTCTCATTATAATCCTGAGACCCTTCCTATACCATGAGATGTGATATCACAATGCTTCTACCAAAACTGAGACCCTTCCTTTAGCATGAGATGTGATATCCAACTTCTTCCCATTCCAATCCTGAGACCCTTCCTATAGCATGAGATGTGATATCTCAATGCCTCTAATACCAAACCTGAGATTCTTCCTATAACATGAGATGTGATATCTCAATGCTTCTAATACCAAACCGGAGACCCTCCCCTTAGCATGAGATGTGATATCCGACTCCTTCCCATTCCAATCCTGAGACCCTTCTGATAGCATGAGATGTGATATCTCAATGCCTCTAATACCAAACCTGAGATTCTTCCTATAACATGAGATGTGATATCTCAATGCTTCTAATACCAAACCTGAGACCCTCCCTTTAGCATGAGATGTGATATCCGACTCCTTCCCATTCCAATCCTGAGACCCTTCTGATAGCATGAGATGTGATATCTCAATGCCTATAATACCAAACCTGAGATCCTTCCGATAGCATGAGATGTGATATCTCAATGCTTCTAATACCAAACCTGAGATCCTTCCTATAACATGAGATGTGATATCCAAATCCTTCCCCTTCCAAACCTGAGACCCTCCTGATAGCATGAGATGTGATATCTCAATGCCTATAATACCAAACCTGAGACCCTCCCTTTAGCATGAGATGTGATATCCGACTCCTTCCCATTCCAATCCTGAGACCCTTCTGATAGCATGAGATGTGATATCTCAATGCCTATAATACCAAACCTGAGACCCTTCCTATGGCATGAGATGTCAAATACAACTCCTTCCGATTCCAATGCTGAGACTGCGACCCGTCCTATAACATGAAATGGGATATCCAACTCCTTCCCATTCCAATCCTGAGACACTTCCGATAGCAGAGATGTGATATCTCAATGCTTATACCAAACCTGAGACCCTTCCTATAACATGAGATGTGATATCCAACTCCTTCCCGTTCCAAACCTGGGACCCTTCCTATAGCATATGTGATATCCAACTCCTTCCCATTCCAAACATGAGACCCTTCCTATAGCAAGAATGTAATATCCAACTCCTTCCCATTCCAATCCTGAGACCATTCCTATAGCATGAGATGTGATATCTCAATGCTTCTAATACCAAACCTGAGATCCTTCCTATGACATGAGATGTGATAGCCAATTCCTCCCCATTCCAAACCTGAGAACCTTCCTACAGCATGCAATGTGATATCTCAATGCTTCTAATACCAAACCTGGGACCCGTCCTATAACATGAGATATGATATCCAAATCCTTCCCCTTCCAAACCTGAGACCCTTCCTTTAGCATGAGATGTGATATCCAAATCCTTCCCATTCCAATCCTGAAACCCTTCCTATAACATGAGATGTGATGTCTCAATGCTTCTAATACCAAACCTGAGATCTTTCCTATAACATGAGATGTGATACCCAACTCCTTCCCATTCCAATCCTGAGACCCTTCCTATAGCATGAGATGTGATATCTCAATGCTTATACCAAACCTGAGACCCTTCCTATAGCTTAAGATGTGATATCCAACTCCTTCCCATTCCAATCCTGAGACCCTTCCGATAGCATGAGATGTGATATCCCAAATGCTTCTACCAAACCTGAGACCCATACTATGGCATGAGATGTGATATCAAACTCCTTCCCATTCCAATCCTGAGACCCTTCCTATAGCTTGAGATGTGATATCCAACTCCTTCCCATTCCAATTCTGAGACCCTTCCTATACCATGAGACTTGATATCTCAATGTTTCTAATACCAAACCTGAGACCCGTCCTATAACATGAGATGTGATATCCAAATCCTTCCCCTTCCAAACCTTAGACCCTTCCTTTATCATGAGATGTGATATCCAACTCCTTCCCATTCCAATCCTGAGACCCTTCCGATATCATGAGATTTGTTATCTCAATGCTTCTAATATCAAACTTGAGACCCTCCCTATAGCATGAGATGTGACATCCAAGTCCTCCCCGTTCCAATCCTGAGACCCTTCCTATAGCATGAGATGTGATATCTCAATGCTTCTAATACCAAACCTGAGATCAGTCCTATAATATGAGATTGGATATCCAACTCCTTCCCCTTCCAAACCTGAGACCCTTCCTATAGCATGAGATGTGATATCCAACTTCTTCCCATTCCAATCCTGAGACCCTTCCTATAACATGAGATGTGATATCTCAATGCTTATACCAAACCTGAGACCCTTCCTATAGCTTGAGATGTGATATCCAACTCCTTCCTATTCCAATCCTGAGACCCTTCCGATAGCATGAGATGTGATATCCCAAATGCTTCTACCAAACCTGAGACCCATACTATGGCATGAGATGTGATATCAAACTCCTTCCCATTCCAATCCTGAGACCCTTCCTATAGCTTGAGATGTGATATCCAACTCCTTCCCATTCCAATTCTGAGACCCTTCCTATACCATGAGACTTGATATCTCAATGTTTCTAATACCAAACCTGAGACCCGTCCTATAACATGAGATGTGATATCCAACTACTTCCCATTCCAATCCTGAGACCCTTCCGATATCATGAGATTTGTTATCTCAATGCTTCTAATATCAAACTTGAGACCCTCCCTATAGCATGAGATGTGACATCCAAGTCCTCCCCATTCCAATCCTGAGACCCTTCCTATAGCATGAGATGTGATATCTCAATGCTTCTAATACCAAACCTGAGACCCTTCCTATAACATGAGATGGGATATCCAACTCCTTCCCATTCCAATCCTGAGACCCTTCCGATAGCAGAGATGTGATATCTCAATGCTTATACCAAACCTGAGACCCTTCCTATGGCCTGAGATGTCATATACAACTCCTTCCCATTCCAATCCTGAGACCCTTCCTATAGCATGAGATGTGATATCTCAATGCTTATACCAAATCTGAGACCCTTCCTATAGCATGAGATGTGATATCCAACTCCTTCCAATTCCAATCCTGAGACCCTTCCTATAGCATGAGATGTGATGTCTCAATGCTTCTAATACCAAACCTGAGATCCTTCCTATAACATGAGATGTGATATCCAACTCCTTCCCATTCCAATCCTGAGAACCTTATGATAGCATGAGATGTGATATCTCAATGCCTCTAATACAAAACCTGAGATCCTTCCGATAGCATGAGATGTGATATCTCAATGCTTCTAATACCAAACCTGAGATCATTCCTATAACATGAGATGTGATTTCCAAATCCTTCCCCTTCCAAACCTGAGACCCTCCCTTTAGCATGAAATGTGATATCCAACTCCTTCACATTCCAATCCTGAGACCCTTCTGATAGCATGAGATGTGATATCTAAATGCCTCTAATACCAAACCTGAGATCCTACCTCTAACATGAAATGTGATATCCATCTCCTTCCCTTTCCAAACCTGAGACCCTGCCTATAGCATGAGATGTGATATCCAAGTCCTTCCCATTCCAATCCTGAGAACCTTCCTATAGCATGTGATATGATATCTCAATGCTTATACCAAACCTGAGACCCTTCCTATGGCATGAGATGTCACATACAACTCCTTCCCATTCCAATCCTGAGACCCTTCCTATAGCATGAGATGTGATATCTCAATGCTTATACCAAACCTGAGACCCTTCCTATAGCATGAGATGTGATATCCAACTTCTTCCCATTCCAATCCTGAGACCCTTCGTATAACATGAGATGTGATGTCTCAATGCTTCTAATACCAAACCTGAGATCTTTCCTATAACATGAGATGTGATATCAAACTCCTTCCCATTCCAAACCTGAGATCCTTCCTTTAGCATGAGATGTGATAACTTAATGCTTCTAAAACCAAACCTGAGAACCACCCAATAACATATGTGAAATCCAAATCCTTCCCTTTCCAAACCTGAGACCCTTCCGATAGCATGAGATGTGATATCTCAATGCTTCTAAAACCAAACATGAGAACCAACCTATAACATGAGATGTGAAATCCAAATCCTTCCCTTTCCAAACCTGAGACCCTTCCTATAGCTTGAGATGTGATATCAAACTCCTTCCCATTCCAATCCTGTGATAGCTTGAGATGTGATATCCAACTCCTTCCCATTCCAATCCTGAGACCCTTCCTATACCATGAGATGTGATATCTCAATGCTTCTAATACCAAACCTGAGACCCGTCCTAAAACATGAGATGTGAGATCCAAATCCTTCCCCTTCCAAACCTGAGACCCTTCCTATAGCTTGAGATGTGATATCAAACTCCTTCCCATTCCAATCCTGAGATAGCTTGAGATGTGATATCCAACTCCTTCCCATTCCAATCCTGAGACCCTTCCGATAGCATGAAATGTGATATCTCAATGCTTCTAATATCAAAACTGAGACCCTCCCAATAGCATGAGATGTGATATCTAAGTCCTTCCCATTCCTATCCTGAGACCCTTCCGATAGAAGAGATGTGATATCTCAATGCTTATACCAAACCTGAGACCCTTCCTATGGCATGAGATGTGATATCCAACTCCTTCCCATTCCAATCCTGAGACCCTTCCTATAGCATGAGATTGATATCTCAATGCTTCTATCAAACCTGAGTCCCTTCCTGTAGTATGAGATGTGATATCCAACTCTTTCCCATTACAATCCTGAGACCCTTCCTATAGCATGAGATGTGACATCTCAAAGCTTCTAATACCAAACCTGGGACCCGTCCTATAACATGAGATATGATATCCAATTCCTTCCCCTTCCAAACCTGAGACCCTTCCTTTAAGATGAGATGTGATATCCAAATCCTTCCCATTCCAATCCTGAAACCCTTCCTATAGCATGAGATGTGATATCTCAATGTTTCTAATAAAAAACCTGAGACCCTTCCTATAGCAAGAGATGTGATATCCAAATCCTTCCCATTCCAATCCTGAGACCCTTCCTATAACATGAGATGTGATATCCAACTCCTTCCCATTCCAACCTGAGACCCTTCCTATAGCATGAGAAGATATATACAACTCCTTCCCATTCCAATCCTGAAACCCTTCCTATAGCATGAGATGTGATATCTCAATGTTTCTAATAAAAAACCTGAGACCCTTCCTATAGCAAGAGATGTGACATCCAAATCCTTCCCATTCCAATCCTGAGATCCTTCCTATTGGATGAGATGTGATATCCAACTCCTTCCCATTATAATCCTGAGACCCTTCCTATACCATGAGATGTGATATCTCAATGCTTCTACCAAAACTGAGACCCTTCCTTTAGCAAGAGATGTGATATCCAACTTCTTCCCATTCCAATCCTGAGACCCTTCCTATAGCATGAGATGTGATATCTCAATGCCTCTAATACCAAACCTGAGATTCTTCCTATAACATGAGATGTGATATCTCAATGCTTCTAATACCAAACCGGAGACCCTCCCCTTAGCATGAGATGTGATATCCGACTCCTTCCCATTCCAATCCTGAGACCCTTCTGATAGCATGAGATGTGATATCTCAATGCCTCTAATACCAAACCTGAGATTCTTCCTATAACATGAGATGTGATATCTCAATGCTTCTAATACCAAACCTGAGACCCTCCCTTTAGCATGAGATGTGATATCCGACTCCTTCCCATTCCAATCCTGAGACCCTTCTGATAGCATGAGATGTGATATCTCAATGCCTATAATACCAAACCTGAGATCCTTCCGATAGCATGAGATGTGATATCTCAATGCTTCTAATACCAAACCTGAGATCCTTCCTATAACATGAGATGTGATATCCAAATCCTTCCCCTTCCAAACCTGAGACCCTCCCTTTAGCATGAGATGTGATATCCAACTCCTTCCCATTCCAATCCTGAGACCCTTCCGATAGCAGAGATGTGATATCTCAATGCTTATACCAAACCTGAGACCCTTCCTATGGCATGAGATGTCAAATACAACTCCTTCCGATTCCAATGCTGAGACCCTTGAGATGGGATATCTCAATGCTTATACCAAACCTGAGACCCTTCCTATAGCATGAGATGTGGTATCCAACTCCTTCCGATTCCAATCTTGAGACCCTTCCTATAGCATGAGATGTGATATCTCAATGCTTCTAATACCAAACCTGAGATCCTTCCTATAACATGAGATGTGATATCAAACTCCTTCCCATTCCAAACCTGAGACCCTTCCGATAGCATGAGATTTGATATCAAACTCCTTCCCATTCCAATCCTGAGATAGCTTGAGATGTGATATCCAACTCCTTCCCATTCCAATTCTGAGACCCTTCCAATAGCATGAGATGTGATATCTCAATGCTTCTAATACCAAACCTGAGACCCGTCCTAAAACATGAGATGTGAGATCCAAATCCTTCCCCTTCCAAACCTGAGACCTTTCCTTTAGCATATGTGATATCCAACTACTTCCCATTCCAATCCTGAGACCCTTCCGATAGCATGAGATGTGATATCCAACTCCTTCCAATTCCAATACTGAGACCCTTCCAATAGCATATGTGATATCTCAATGCTTCTAATATCAAACCTGAGAACCTCCCTATAGCATGAGATGTGATATCCAACTCCTTCCAATTCCAATACTGAGACCCTTCCAATAGCATATGTGATATCTCAATGCTTCTAATATCAAAACTGAGACCCTCCCTATATCATGAGATGTGATATCTAAGTCCTTCCCATTACTATCCTGAGACCCTTCCGATAGAAGAGATGTGATACCTCAATGCTTATACCAAACCTGAGACCCTTCCTATGGCATGAGATGTGATATCCAACTCCTTCCCATTCCAATCCTGAGACCCTTCCTATAGCATGAGATGTGATATCTCAATGCTTCTATCAAACCTGAGTCCCTTCCTTTAGCATGAGATGTGATATCCAACTCCTTCCCATTCCAATCCTGAGACCATTCCTATAGCATGAGATGTGACATCTCAAAGCTTCTAATACCAAACCTGGGACCCGTCCTATAACATGAGATATGATATCCAATTCCTTCCCCTTCCAAACCTGAGACCCTTCCTTTAGCATGAGATGTGATATCTAAATCCTTCCCATTCCAATCCTGAAACCCTTCCTATAGCATGAGATGTGATATCTCAATGTTTCTAATAAAAAACCTGAGACCCTTCCTATAGCAAGAGATGTGATATCCAAATCCTTCCCATTCCAATCCTGAGACCCTTCCTATAACATGAGATGTGATATCCAACTCCTTCCCATTCCAACCTGAGACCCTTCCTATAGCATGAGAAGGGATATCCAACTCCTTCCCATTCCAATCCTGAAACCCTTCCTATAGCATGAGATGTGATATCTCAATGTTTCTAATAAAAAACCTGAGACCCTTCCTATAGCAAGAGATGTGACATCCAAATCCTTCCCATTCCAATCCTGAGATCCTTCCTATTGGATGAGACGTGATATCCAACTCCTTTCCATTCCAATCCTGAGACCCTTCCTATACCATGAGATGTGATATCTCAATGCTTCTACCAAAACTGAGACCCTTCCTTTAGCATGAGATGTGATATCCAACTCCTTCCCATTCCAATCCTGAGACCCTTCCTATAGCATGAGATGTGATATCTCAATACCTCTAATACCAAACCTGAGATTCTTCCTATAACATGAGATGTGATATCTCAATGCTTCTAATACCAAACCTGAGACCCTCCCTTTAGCATGAGATGTGATATCCGACCCCTTCCCATTCCAATCCTGAGACCCTCCCTATATCATGAGATGTGATATCTAAGTCCTTCCCATTCCTATCCTGAGACCCTTCCGATAGAAGAGATGTGATACCTCAATGCTTATACCAAACCTGAGACCCTTCCTATGGCATGAGATGTGATATCCAACTCCTTCCCATTCCAATCCTGAGACCCTTCCTATAGCATGAGATGTGATATCTCAATGCTTCTATCAAACCTGAGTCCCTTCCTTTAGCATGAGATGTGATATCCAACTCCTTCCCATTCCAATCCTGAGACCATTCCTATAGCATGAGATGTGACATCTCAAAGCTTCTAATACCAAACCTGGGACCCGTCCTATAACATGAGATATGATATCCAATTCCTTCCGCTTCCAAACCTGAGACCCTTCCTTTAGCATGAGATGTGATATCTAAATCCTTCCCATTCCAATCCTGAAACCCTTCCTATAGCATGAGATGTGATATCTCAATGTTTCTAATAAAAAACCTGAGACCCTTCCTATAGCAAGAGATGTGATATCCAAATCCTTCCCATTCCAATCCTGAGACCCTTCCTATAACATGAGATGTGATATCCAACTCCTTCCCATTCCAACCTGAGACCCTTCCTATAGCATGAGAAGGGATATCCAACTCCTTCCCATTCCAATCCTGAAACCCTTCCTATAGCATGAGATGTGATATCTCAATGTTTCTAATAAAAAACCTGAGACCCTTCCTATAGCAAGAGATGTGACATCCAAATCCTTCCCATTCCAATCCTGAGATCCTTCCTATTGGATGAGACGTGATATCCAACTCCTTTCCATTCCAATCCTGAGACCCTTCCTATACCATGAGATGTGATATCTCAATGCTTCTACCAAAACTGAGACCCTTCCTTTAGCATGAGATGTGATATCCAACTCCTTCCCATTCCAATCCTGAGACCCTTCCTATAGCATGAGATGTGATATCTCAATACCTCTAATACCAAACCTGAGATTCTTCCTATAACATGAGATGTGATATCTCAATGCTTCTAATACCAAACCTGAGACCCTCCCTTTAGCATGAGATGTGATATCCGACCCCTTCCCATTCCAATCCTGAGACCCTTCTGATAGCATGAGATGTGATATCTCAATGCCTCTAATACCAAACCTGAGATTCTTCCTATAACATGAGATGTGATATCTCAATGCTTCTAATACCAAACCTGAGACCCTCCCTTTAGCATGAGATGTGATATCCAACTCCTTCCCATTCCAAACCTGAGATCCTTCCGATAGCATGAGATGTGATATCAAACTCCTTCCCATTCCAATCCTGAGATAGCTTGAGATGTGATATCCAACTCCTTCCCATTCCAATTCTGAGACCCTTCCTATAGCATGAGATGTGATATCTCAATGCTTCTAATACCAAACCTGAGACCCGTCCTAAAACATGAGATGTGAGATCCAAATCCTTCCCCTTCCAAACCTGAGACCTTTCCTTTAGCATATATGATATCCAACTACTTCCCATTCCAATCCTGAGACCCTTCCGATAGCATGAGATGTGATATCCAACTCCTTCCAATTCCAATACTGAGACCCTTCCAATAGCATATGTGATATCTCAATGCTTCTAATATCAAACCTGAGAACCTCCCTATAGCATGAGATGTGATATCCAACTCCTTCAAATTCCAATACTGAGACCCTTCCAATGGCATATGTTATATGTCAATCCTTCTAATATCAAAACTGAGACCCTCCCTATATCATGAGATGTGATATCTAAGTCCTTCCCATTCCTATCCTGAGACCCTTCCGATAGAAGAGATGTGATACCTCAATGCTTATACCAAACCTGAGACCCTTCCTGTGGCATGAGATGTGATATCCAACTCCTTCCCATTCCAATCCTGAGACCCTTCCTATAGCATGAGATGTGATATCTCAATGCTTCTATCAAACCTGAGTCCCTTCCTTTAGCATGAGATGTGATATCCAACTCCTTCCTATTCCAATCCTGAGATCCTTCCTATAGCATGAGATGTGACATCTCAAAGCTTCTAATACCAAACCTGGGACCCGTCCTATAACATGAGATATGATATCCAATTCCTTCCCCTTCCAAACCTGAGACCCTTCCTTTAGCATGAGATGTGATATCCAAATGCTTCCCATTCCAATCCTGAAACCATTCCTATAGCATGAGATGTGATATCTCAATGTTTCTAATAAAAAACCTGAGACCTGTAGGGTATTTTGTGGAGATTTGGGGCCTGACGGTATTTTCTTACCGCCGAAATATAACTTAGCAACAATCACTCCTTGTATTCAGATTGGGCCATGTACAACAATAATACAGTGAACATGCATTATTTCAGCACCCAGGCATGCATATTTGGTATGCGTGGGTGGTAGGCGCGGTTGGTGGTATTTTGGTGAGCATAATTCCCTTGTTTTATTTGTGGCCCCAATGTCCAGAATCCCTTATCTTTGCTTAGATTTTTCGTGTAATCACTAGAGAGACCTCAGACCTACATTTTAGGAATACCACATTTTTCAGTGTTAGTGTGCCACCATGGGCGATCTCACTGACTTATTTACGACAGAGAGCTATATATGGTAATCTTGTGGTAATTTCCACTATCTTATATACGGTAGGGAGCTATGTTCAGAGAGTCTCTCTTCCCGTTGGCTCATGTACCTCCAACGAGCTATGCTACAGTCACTCACAACTGTTCATACTGAATCTGACATGCACACATCTGTCTTAAAATGACCATTGCACTGTTTAAAATCTCCCCACATCATCAGCATTGTAATGGTAAATAGTAAATACACCACCCGTCTGTTTTCAAATATTTTTCTGTATTATAAAAGTTGCAATTAAACACGATCTCATTCTTTACAGAAATAAATAAAATGGTACAGTAAAAGCATTGTCTATGACACACTGCAAAGAGAGTGGCGGAGAACAGAACTCAAATTGCAACATTAGCATTTGATTAAGGCATGCACAGGAATCCTACACTGACTGCATATTATCGTACACACTCAACTCCCACATTTCTGTAATTACCTTATCTTTTTAGTTGTTCTCTTTGGCGGTTCTCTTTCTGAATGTGGCTCCCTTGAAGATTAACTCCAGTAAAAAGGAACGCTGGCCTTCTCAAACCGGGGTCATTGCCTGGAATTCTCAGCTTTTGCAGATAGGAATGCCTCAGCCAGTGGAAAGGTCCTTCTTTCAGCTCTCCCCAATCTCGACTGACTCTCTCCTTTCTCAAAAACCCCCCAGCAAAAACCTGATCACTCCCTCTAGCATGATACTTGCTATGACGCTGCTCCAATCAGAATTAATCACGCCATCTCCTCCTTCTCTACACAATGGCTCATTTTCATAGTAATACTTTGTAACCAACTGATTTCCTGTTCTTTCGAGCTCTTTTGCTTCCTGAATTTATGTGGACAGGGCAGCAGAGAAAAAAAAATGGATGTGCGTTTAAAAGTTCACTTTCAGAATAGGCCTAATTCTGCAGTGGAGACACATTTTTATTAGTGGATTATGTTTCATTAGTCATGTTAGTTGTCAGTAAGGTTAGTTATTATTTTCAAATGTGTCTCTCGCACCATAGGCATTTCAGGTGAAAAATAGTGTGCATTTTTGAATGTGCACGTGTACTTTTAACTGTAAAAATAGATTTGCATCTTATATGTTAAAATCGTCTTTGACTGAATGGCCTGTCTTTCCTTGTTAATCTGGTAACACATATAGCAATGCACCGCACCCTTGTGGTGGTGCTGCAAAAAAAAATTTGCTACATGTGTAGTAGTGCTGTACTCTGTGCTGTAACACGCCAAATATCCTTACATATACCCTCCTTTTGTTTTTAGAATCTGGCCACGATCCAAGCCAATTCCTAAAACAACTTGTTCTTTCTTTTTCTTTTAAAATGCATGTGTATTGGGATATCTTTCTCTTCCTGACGTAGCTAGTAAAATCAGTAACATTTTCATTTTTACTGATAGCACAATCAACCATCCACCCATGATTAGCACCAGGATAGCCAAACCCACTATTGAGCGTTCCCCCCAGGTTCCCCAATTAAATCTTTCCACTTCTATTATGCCCAGATTACTAATTGTAATATTGTTTTTTCTCAAATTCATTTTTATAACATGTCTTTCTTTGTGATTCAATAAATATTCCACATCTGGATCTATTGGAAAAGTATCCCTTTGAAAAAAATCGATATTTTCCACTTGGCTTTCCCAAACATCATTTGTTACATGAAACAATGTTAATCCCCCATTTGACACAATTGCATCCTTTGGAACCTGTAAATAAAAAACATTATATTTTACCTGTTTAACCACGTATGTTCCATGGTTTAAATGTACTACCGTCATGTTCTTTAAACAGGTGCTGACCAACCATTTACCTCTGACCATCTTAGCCTGTGCCATTTCTTCACTCCCCATATTACTAATAATCACTTCACATCCCTCTGATATACTTGGGTCAGATTTCAAACCACAAATAGCATCTGTGGCATCAGGAACAAAGGGTTTACCTGGACACATATAATTTTGTTCTTTAAATGTTACACATGTTTCCAGGTTTGGTATTAAATAAACTTCAGGTTCCCATGACTGAAATGCCACCACTTCTGGAGTCTTAATCTTAATGAATTTGTCCTCTTGCCAAAATCCCACGTTGTGTACCCACTTCGTTTGATAAATAAGTTCAGGGGCTACATATGGGATGCATACCAAAAATCCGATCTCTAGTCTTTCCAAGTCCACATATAACGGCATTGCATTCCCCATTTCGAATGCAATTTTTACCTGTATTATGTCAATTTCCCTCCTGGTCAATCTTTCTATCATTTGACGAATGATATCCTGCGAAACAAAATACAAGGGAATATGTCCTTGAATCAGTTGTGAAACTGCAGTTTGAACTTCTCTCATATAATTCGTTAATAGTCTATCAACAGGACTCATTATGTTCAATATTTCATTTAAAGTTCTGTCATGCTTAAGTATTATTTTAGTCGCCCGTTGCATTACATCCGCTTGTTCATTTAGAATGATTGCAGTTTCATTTATGAATCTCACTTGTTCATCCAGTCCCCCTCTAATTCCATCTAATGTTTTTTGTATTATTTCTAGGTCAATACTCAGTTGTTGTGCTTTAGTACTCAGTGTTCCTACCGAAATAGAATTGGCTGTTGATATTGTGGTACCTATTATTGCTCCAATTATAGACATTACCATTGATATCGCGAGCATCACCGCACCTCTCTTTCCTCTCTTCTTCTTAATGTCTGCTGAATTCACAAATGTTTTTTCCAATTGCATTAATATATCTCTTATTGACTGCTTAGCGTCCTCTTTTCTTATTTCCAGCCACTCTTTAGTCTGTTCAATCTTAATTCCGGTATTGTTCAAGTGTTTTTCAATCAAAATCTCAGGATTTAACGGTATGTATATATTTTGGAAAATCATCCTTCTATCACTCATGATGAATCCTGGTGCCTCTTCCACCGCGATACCAGATGCTGGTCCAGGTTCAATGACAACCTGTGCTTCTGAATTCTTGAAGATCCCTCCAAATATCATCATCATCAACCAGATCATCGGTATCATCTTCAATGCTGATCGCTTTGCAGCCTTGGTCTTCACCCCTCTTTGGGGCTTTCCCGGAATCCGTCCTCGTGGGTTCCAGGACTCCATCGTCTCTCCCGTGGGCTCTGATCCCGGAACCTCCGACCAAATAATGTTAATTGTCTAAATCAAAATAGAAAATAACAAATTAAGTACATAGCGTAATACTAACTTCATCCTTTTGCCAAAAATAAAACATGCTTGGTAAAAATATTTCATTTTTTTTTTTTTATTTATTTTTTTTTTTTATTTATTTTTTTCAAATATTTTTTTTTTTCTGAAATTAAACACAAGTTAAAAGAAAACAAGCAGATATTCAATATTTAACACACTCTCTCTCTCTGCACACCAACCATGAGCTTCCATTATATGTGCATTTATTTATTTATTTATATTATATATTTTTACATATATTACAGTGTTTATGTACCATCATAACAATCAACTTTTTTTTTTAACTTCTTTGTCACTGCCTCCTGATTACACCCATTTATTTTCTCTTTTTTTTTTTTAAATGACTTTATCTGTCTCTACATGCTCAAGCTGCCTGATCTCATGTCTGGGATGGCATGGTTTGATTTGATTTACATGGACAAACTGCTCTATTGCTGTTTCACCTTCATTTTTCAAAATTTTATAAACCACAGGAGAGACCTTATCTATAATTCGAAATGGCCCCTGCCAGGCTGCTAGAAATTTAGAATTTTTCTGTTTACTTTTTCCAAAATGAAACTTGTACACCTGATCCCCTACACTGTATTCCTTTACTGATGTCTTTTTATCATAATATGATTTTGCACTGTCAGCAGCTCTTTCCAGATTTCTCTGCACAAAAGCAAATGCATGTTGCAGATGCCTCCTCAGTTCATCAATATATTCATGAACTGTGGATGCACTCACAAGGGTTTGCTCATGTGTTCTGTATAGTAGGTGTTGTGGTAACACCATTTTCCTACCTGTTAAGACCTCATGGGGGCTAACACCTGTTGCTTTGGCAGGAGTCGACCTGATTGCCATCCAAACCAATGGTAAACGCAAATCCCAGCTGGAACCTGCTTCTGCCACAAATTTCTTTAAAATATCCACAACAGACCTATTGCTTCTTTCAACTGTACCTGAAGACGCCGCCCGATATGCGATATGTAGTTTCCTTTTCACACCTAGTATTTGCCATACCTTACTCATTAGAGTACTTGTGAAATGACTTCCTCTGTCTGACTCAATTCTTTGTGGCAACCCAAACCTTGAGAATACATGGTTCACCAGCAATGTGGCTGCTGTTTGCGCACTACAATCTGGTGCAGGAATGCACTCAATCCACTTCGACATCAAACATACCACACTCAAAATATAACGGTGTCCCCTGCTCGACCTTTTTAAAGGACCTACATAGTCTATTTGCAAATCTGACCATGGGAGAGTTAGGCCCCTTTTCATCAATGGTGCTCTATGCATTGGTGAAGCAGGTTTAAATTGGGCGCATACTAGACATCCTCTAGTATATAATTCCACATCTTGGGACATATGTGGCCAGTAAGCATAATCTTTTAGTATTTCCAATGTTTTTTGTGAACCTCTATGGCCTGCAGTTATGGCATCATGTGCATGGTGTAGCATTAGTCCTCTGAATGAAAGGGGTACTACCCACTGTATTTGCCCTGTTATGGACTCTCTAATCATGAGTCCATCCTGTAATCTAATTCGTGTTTTGTTCTTTAATAACACCCTCAACTCTTCTTTTCCCATACAATCATTTTCTGTTAAAGGATTTTGTTCAGGATCTATCAAATGATTATAATAGATTCCCAAAATTTGATCATTCTTTTGTGCCTCAATCAAATCTTGGTCTGGTGTGTCATGACTCCACTGCACCACCGGTTGATCTACCTCCTTTGGTGCTTTAGAACGTGTGACTGCATCAATTTGTATTTCACCCATTAAATAATCAATAGGTAGCAATTCTCCCATCGCAGCCCCAATCTTAGCCAGGTGGTCTGCCTTATCATTTCCCTCCTTATCCTCTCCTGGTGTTTTTAAATGCCCACGAATTTTTCTCCAGTATATTGTTAAATTATTTTCTGACACCAATTTGTCTATGGCTTGTATCATTTTTCCATGTTTAAGTGGCTTTTTGTTGTATGTAACCATGCCTCTTGCTTTCCAACCAGGCAAATACTCCACAAAGCTATTCCGTGCATAGTCAGAATCAGCCACCAGGACAATTTCACTGAACTTTTTATCAACTGCAGTAGCAATTGCTTTATAAATGGCTGCCAATTCCGCCACCTGACTGCTCCTATCTCCAATCCTCATCCCTATACTAGGAACGCCTTCACATTTCAACCAGACATTTCCTATTCCTGCCACTAATTGTTTATTACTGTCATTTTCAATGTGAAAAGCACAACCATCCACATATACAGTTGGCAAATCCTTGCATGTTTTTTCATCAAAAGCTTTGTGTGGTGATTGTTCAAATCCCTGTAAACTAGTTTACACTTCCATTTCATTTGGTATTTGTTCAGCTGCACAGTCATGTAAGTCAGCTAACCCTTGAGCAATTGGGCTCTTTTTATTTTGTCCATATCTCACTTCTACGGGAAAACCTTGTAATGCCAGCGTCCATGAAGTGATTCTGGATTGTGCTAGATTGCCTGATCTAATTCTTTTACTCTCTAAAAATTGCAAAGGTTGATGATTTGTTTCAATAATCACCTTTTCTCCCTGAACAATGGGGCGGAAATGTTGTAGCGCCCACACAGTGGTTAATAGGGCCTTTTCACATTCATTAAATTTCATTTCAACTTGGGAAAATGCCTTACTTGCATATGCAATGGTTTTGTGATTCAAATCGTGTTTTTGTGATAACACTGCTGACATACAATGTTCAGAAAAACCTATTTCCATAAAGAAATCCCTGTCCTTTATGGGGTATGCTAAACATGGTGCCTTTACAAGACATTCCTTTAATTTAGCCACTGCATCAGACTGCCATCTTTCCCATTTCCAGGGAGTATTCAGTTTAAGCAGTTTAGTCAATGGTTGAGTGATTTCTGCATAATTTTCAATGAACTTTCTGTTATAACCTGTCATCCCTAATAAACTTTTTACTCCTTTCACATTTTTAGGATCTTTTAATCTTTGTATGGCCTCTATTTTCTTCCTTTGTGGATTTAGCCCATGTTCAGTCACTTCATGCCCTAGAAAGTTCACTTTTTTCTTGCACCATTGTGCTTTTTGCAAAGATACTTTGGCGCCTGCTTTCTGCAATTGGCCAAGTACATGTCTTATTTCATCAAAATGACTTTTCAGGCTTTCATTTTTTATCAGGACATCATCCACATAAACTATTGTTCCTCTTTCCGCTGCATCCGGCATGGCCTTTCTCAAAAATATGCCAAATTCACTCCCACTATTGATGTACCCGAATGGAGCTCTACGCCAGGCATATTGAGTCCTGTCAAATGTAAATGAAAATAAGTGTTGTATCTCCTCTGTCAATGGCACGCACCAATATCCAGAGGTGAGATCTAATGTGGTAAATACATTTGAACCATGTATCTGAGCTAGGCCCTGATCAATGAATGGCAGTGGCCATCTAGATATTGGTACTCTTTTATTTAACTCTCTTAAGTCTGCACACAGCCGCCATTGACCATTTGGCTTTAACACACCTAAAATAGGCGTATTGGATGTGCTATGAATGGGCCTGATTATTCCCCGTGATTCCAAATTTTTAATAATCTCTGCCAATGATTCTAAACATGCCAGCGGTAGTCTATACTGGCGTACAAACACTGGATTTCTGCTACAACCTTCTGGTAGTGTGGCCACATGTAAATCAGTTAAACCACAATCATAAGCATCTTTTGCAAATACATCCTTAAACTCCATAAATATTTCCCTCAGGTCGTCCCTATCCTTATCGCTGTCACATGCATCCGCTAAGGAGATCTGCTCTTCTACCATTCTGGAAAATTCTGGAAACTCTTCTGGTAAAGGAATCTCAGCGCTTTCCTCTAACTGTGTGGCTGTGTCTTTTTGTAGAGCTGCCATTTTTAAATATTTTGGCATATCAGCTTCCACTTCAATGGGCTGATTTCCTGTTTCATTTTCATTTAAATTAAATATTATGCAATCCTCTTGATGGCAGCACACTGTCTCATTTGAACCATAAGGATACACAGAATGAATTTTAAATATTCCTTTGGGCTGAGAGTCCAGGTGTTCTGGCAACTCGCCCTTGGCATCTACATATTTTTCAGGAATATTCCCAATCACCATGTTATTTAAATCTGCCGTATAATGTGACTTTTGTATGGCCATTCCTAATGGGGAGTTTTCCTCTAAATGAATATCCTGACAACCTTTATTATTTACCATGATTTTTACAGATCCCTCACCAATGTCTACCAATGGAATGTACTCATAATCCAGGCCTTGCTGTTTTATGGATTCATTCAGGCATACAAATGCATCAGAGCCTTTCATCTGCTGTCCATTTTTGCATTTCAGTGTTATTGCAAACTGTTTTGTAAATGCAGGAATAATAGTATTTTTCCTCATTTGTAATTCGACTGCATAAGGAACCAGTTGTGCACAATGATAAGCCCTTCTTTTGTCTTCAAATTCAGGTGCCGGACCACCTAGGCGTGACCACATTTTTTGATTAAGGAAATCTAACACCATACACATTCTGTGCATGATGTCATTGCCCATGAAAAATTCATTTTGTGCTCCACTCACTATCCATACATTATGGTAAATTGTTTTCTGCCCAATGCTAATTTTAAGCATGCATCTGCCTGCAATTCGGTTTTCAAAGTCTGGACTGTCCAACCCAGAAACATATTGGTTTTTAATCCTAAATTTCGGGATTTCTTCCCTCTCCATAATTTTTTGCAACAATTTCTCATTAATGAAACTCCTTTCATGTTCAAGCGCTAAAGTGGTTTTATTGTTTTAAGATAATCATTTATACCAACATGAACCCATGGTTGCTCATCTTCCATGTGTATTTCTGCCAGAGTGGTAATGTGTTTTTCTGAATCTGTTTTAGGAGCAATATTCTGTTTGCATGTTTTCTCTTTTAAATAGAAACGTAATGTGTGCTTATCTATGGCAGTCTGCCAATCTTTCCTTGGGTCCAAGTATATTTGTACAGGTAGTTTTTCATTGTCGCTCTGCATTTTGTCTTGACACATTAATATAACAGTGACACTAGGTATGCAGCTATTCTGGAGATATACCTCCACAGCATCATTTGTTTTGGCAACGGTGTGACATTCATTTATATTGCTGTTTTGTGATTTTAGTTTCTTAGGCCTCAATGGTTTTTTGGTTAAGGACCACAGCACTCCATTCACCCCATCTATGAGAGGAGACAATCTTTTCAGGCAATCTGTCCCCATCAGAAATGGAATTTCACAAATAGATGTGATCAATACCTCTTGTTTCATTCTGTGCTTTCCTATTTTTATGTCAACCTCAGTTACACCTATGATGGGCACCTCCTCCCCATTAAAGTTATGCACTGGGCCTTGATTTGCCTTCACTGTGATCTGACTCTGTGGAGGCCTCCCTTCATTGATACTCTTTACCAGCTCCTTGGACATGATTGTGGCCTGTGCGCCAGTGTCAATCATAGCAAAGGTGTGGCATTTTTCTTCTACAGTGATGGGTGCATAATATCTGTCCTCAACTTCCTCTAATACGCATAAGAAATGTGAATTCTTACTGATTTCAGGGCTCACCTTTCTCAGATCTTTTTCACTTTTGGCTAAGCACATTGGTAACTGAAAAGACATTTTTCCCTCCTGTTCACCCATTTCTGCGCGAGAGACTTTATTCATTTCTCCATGATCAGAGGTTTTTTGGAGTGTGGCCACTGTTCGCCCATCCATCTGGGTAACATCAGAGACCACATTACAATCCTCCAACTGAACATGTGTAACAACATCATTCAGCAATTTGTCATTTTTTAATTCTGTGCATTTGTGATCATTTAGTGTAATACCAGCCCTTTCAGCCTCTTCAAAAATATGTGGCTCAAAGAATTCTTCAGGTGATTGACTTGTACCCTCCTTGTGAGTATTTATTTTTTCTGTCTGTGTTTGGTCATTGTTTTGCTTGCCCAGGGAAGGAGCTATGGCATCCCCACTTACTCCCTGTTCACTGGTATTCCCCATGCATGAGTCATTTTTCTTAAATCTGTCCCTTTGTTCTTTTGGAATTCCTAATGTTTCTTTTTCATTTGTGCAAATCTTTACTGTTTTATTTAGCTCTAAGTTAAACCGTACCTCTTTTTTAGAAGTATTTGCACTTTCTGTCACAATTTCATTTACTGGTACTTTCATTTTTAATCCATTAGGCATCTCAGAGTCGTTATGCAAAATTATATCAGAGCAATCAGTCATTTTGGCACTGCAGTTATCATGAGTACTTAGTCACTTTTCGGAAGCCCCCCGGTCATTGCTATGGCCATCAGCCCCCTCTTTGGAAGGTTGTTTTTGCGCTGTATAGAGCTTTCCTATTTGCTCAGCTAACATTTTCACTTGGGCCTCAAGGCACTGGAACCTTTCCATCTCTCTAGGATCCTCTTTCTGTGGCCTAGGTCGATATTGGTTGTTTTCCCCCTGATTGGATCTATTCTGATACCTCTCAGGTGAATGATGTCGGTTGGGATGGTTTCTGAACTCTTGATTCATTTGTGGAGGGGAGCGGGTTGCACCCATCCTTTGATTATAGTCCCCTGGTGGGGAATCATTGTACTGGCGTGGACTGTAGTTCACGTTTTGCCTCATGTCCTGTCTCTCAGATTGTGGGTACTGGCCCCTATGTTGATTTCCATTATCAGTAAATCGATCCACATATCGGGGCCTATCCTGATTACCATATATCATGGTGTTGGGATCAAACCTACTCTGTGTCCCCAATGACTGGTAGGGACCATCATTTCTTTGATCTTGATTTTGTCTCTGGTTATTGTTCATACCTGCCATATCAGGCCGATATCCTACCTGGGGTCTATCCCCTAAATACCTATGGCTGATGTAGCTCTCTCTATTACTAGGATCATGTGTTTGGAACATTGGTACAGGAAATGGCGATCTTTGTTGATTACCCCTTTGTTCAGGTGTCACATTATTTTTACCTTGGCTTTGAGCAGACTCAAGGGACATTTTGGCTGACCTGATTTCCATTACTGTGGCTGAGGGTTCTTTAGATTTAGGCCTAGTATCTTTCATTTTATCACTTTCTCTACCCTGACAATAGAGTACCTCATATAGCTTTGTGCTTTGATGTACAATCCATTCAAGGGACTTGTCACGGTCAAATTCACGGACCAATTGGGATATGATGTCTTTCTGTAGCCCATAGAAGTATGCAGTTTTAAACTCATTGGAATTTGAGTCAAAAGATACATCAAAGCGAGAGAATGCTCTTTTTAAGTCTTGTAAAAATTGGCGAGGGGATGTATTAGGTCCAGCAGTAATTGTGTACGCGACTTTCTTTGCCTCCTGCAATGACTGAAAAGGAGAAAAATGACGCCTAATTTCTTTTTCAAACTCCAGCCATGTCATATTCTGCTGTTCATTTAATCCCCTTATGATGCTGGCCGTCGGGGCATCTAAAGTTAAATGAAAATATTGTCTGTACTGTTCCTTAGGTATCTGGAGTGCTTTAAAAATGTCATGCACCGCTTCTAAGTGATCCTCAATGCAGCATTCACCTCCCTTTTTAAATGGTTTGATCAGGGCTTTAATGGATTTCATTATTTTTATGGGGCTACTTGTTGCAATACATGGAATTGCACTATTTTGTGATTCAATCCTGTTTTCAGGTGTATGATATTGGTGGCTGCCCCCAATGGGAGTATCAAATCCCCCAAGGGCGCTGCAACCAAGTTCAGTCACCGGCCCAGTCACTGGAGCACTAGCTCTTTGGGCAGAGCTAGAATTCACCTCCACTCCATTGAATGTGGTACCCTGCCGCCTCTCCTGGGACCTGGGAATGCACATTTGCTGTTCTAAGTCCTTACACTTTTTAAGGAGTCTGGTTGCTTCATTTTGCAAATAATTATTTTCATCACTCATTTTATTAATCACCTCCTGCATTTCGCACATTTGCATTTGGCATTCATTGAACTCTTTATTTCTCTTGTCTCTTTCTTGAATCATTTTAATCATTTCTTGTTCTGCACTCTGGAGATCACCTTCTTTTTCACAATGTTCTTTTTGTAAAATCTGCATTTCTGAAACAACCTCATCTTTATCCTGCCTAATGTGATCCACTAAGGCTTTTAAGTGTGCCAATTCTTGCTCACTATCTTCAAATTGTTTCTTGCTTTTGGATAACTGAGTATCAAAGTCTCTGCATTTTAATTGCATGTCTTTTTGGCATACATCCAATTCTGCTCTCAACATTTCCTGATTTTTACTTGCCCCCTCTAATTCAGTCTTTAACCTGTTAATTAGCTGAGTATCATTCTCTTGCATTCGCAGGGACTTGTTTAAAATAAACCATATTTTGCCGCATAGCCGTATTAAACAGTCTTTCTCTGCACTTTTATCGGCTGCATTCAATAATCTTGTAAGGCAGACCTGAATTATGCTGCCTTCTGCAAAAATATTGTCTAGTTTTTCTTTCTGCACCTCACCCTGAATGCGGTTACTCCATTCTAACGTGCTATTCGAAGACCAATTCCCATGTGCAAATAACTTTGCCTCTAAATATTGCACTAGATCTGAGAATGTGGTTTCCCTTTGTGACATTCTGAAATTCGTTTTTAGTGGCACACTGCTATTATAAAATGGGTTCCCTTTAATGTGCAAATGGCAGTGTGAGACACGCTTGCCACGCCCAGTAGGTACTCTATGATCACTTTCCCGGCCTGCAACGCACCATAAATATGTAGGGTATTTTGTGGAGATTTGGGGCCTGACGGTATTTTCTTACCGCCGAAATATAACTTAGCAACAATCACTCCTTGTATTCAGATTGGGCCATGTACAACAATAATACAGTGAACATGCATTATTTCAGCACCCAGGCATGCATATTTGGTATGCGTGGGTGGTAGGCGCGGTTGGTGGTATTTTGGTGAGCATAATTCCCTTGTTTTATTTGTGGCCCCAATGTCCAGAATCCCTTATCTTTGCTTAGATTTTTCGTGTAATCACTAGAGAGACCTCAGACCTACATTTTAGGAATACCACATTTTTCAGTGTTAGTGTGCCACCATGGGCGATCTCACTGACTTATTTACGACAGAGAGCTATATATGGTAATCTTGTGGTAATTTCCACTATCTTATATACGGTAGGGAGCTATGTTCAGAGAGTCTCTCTTCCCGTTGGCTCATGTACCTCCAACGAGCTATGCTACAGTCACTCACAACTGTTCATACTGAATCTGACATGCACACATCTGTCTTAAAATGACCATTGCACTGTTTAAAATCTCCCCACATCATCAGCATTGTAATGGTAAATAGTAAATACACCACCCGTCTGTTTTCAAATATTTTTCTGTATTATAAAAGTTGCAATTAAACACGATCTCATTCTTTACAGAAATAAATAAAATGGTACAGTAAAAGCATTGTCTATGACACACTGCAAAGAGAGTGGCGGAGAACAGAACTCAAATTGCAACATTAGCATTTGATTAAGGCATGCACAGGAATCCTACACTGACTGCATATTATCGTACACACTCAACTCCCACATTTCTGTAATTACCTTATCTTTTTAGTTGTTCTCTTTGGCGGTTCTCTTTCTGAATGTGGCTTCCTTGAAGATTAACTCCAGTAAAAAGGAACGCTGGCCTTCTCAAACCGGGGTCATTGCCTGGAATTCTCAGCTTTTGCAGATAGGAATGCCTCAGCCAGTGGAAAGGTCCTTCTTTCAGCTCTCCCCAATCTCGACTGACTCTCTCCTTTCTCAAAAACCCCCCAGCAAAAACCTGATCACTCCCTCTAGCATGATACTTGCTATGACGCTGCTCCAATCAGAATTAATCATGCCATCTCCTCCTTCTCTACACAATGGCTCATTTTTATAGTAATACTTTGTAACCAACTGATTTCCTGTTCTTTCGAGCTCTTTTGCTTCCTGAATTTATGTGGACAGGGCAGCAGAGAAAAAAAAATGGATGTGCGTTTAAAAGTTCACTTTCAGAATAGGCCTAATTCTGCAGTGGAGACACATTTTTATTAGTGGATTATGTATCATTAGTCATGTTAGTTGTCAGTAAGGTTAGTTATTATTTTCAAATGTGTCTCTCGCACCATAGGCATTTCAGGTGAAAAATAGTGTGCATTTTTGAATGTGCACGTGTACTTTTAACTGTAAAAATAGATTTGCATCTTATATGTTAAAATCGTTTTTGACTGAATGGCCTGTTTTTCCTTGTTAATCTGGTAACACATATAGCAATGCACCGCACCCTTGTGGTGGTGCTGCAAAAAAAATTTTGCTACATGTGTAGTAGTGCTGTACTCTGTGCTGTAACATGCCAAATATCCTTACAGACCCTTCCTATAGCAAGAGATGTGATATCCAAATCCTTCCCATTCCAATCCTGAGACCCTTCCTATAACATGAGATGTGATATCCAACTCCTTCCCATTCCAACCTGAGACCCTTCCTATAGCATGAGAAGGGATATCCAACTCCTTCCCATTCCAATCCTGAAACCCTTCCTATAGCATGAGATGTGATATCTCAATGTTTCTAATAAAAAACCTGAGACCCTTCCTATAGCAAGAGATGTGACCTCCAAATCCTTCCCATTCCAATCCTGAGAGCCTTCCTATTGGATGAGATGTGATATCCAACTCCTTCCCATTCCAATCCTGAGACCCTTCCTATACCATGAGATGTGATATCTCAATGCTTCTACCAAAACTGAGACCCTTCCTTTAGCATGAGATGTGATATCCAACTCCTTCCTTTCCAATCCTGAGACCCTTCCTATAGCATGAGATGTGATATCTCAATGCCTCTAATACCAAACCTGAGATTCTTCCTATAACATGAGATGTGATATCTCAATGCTTCTAATACCAAACCTGAGACCCTCCCTTTAGCATGAGATGTGATATCCGACTCCTTCCCATTCCAATCCTGAGACCCTTCTGATAGCATGAGATGTGATATCTCAATGCCTCTAATACCAAACCTGAGATTCTTCCTATAACATGAGATGTGATATCCAACTCCTTCCCATTCCAATCCTGAGACCCTTCCTATAGCTTGAGATGTGATATCCAACTCCTTCTCATTCCAATCCTGAGACCCTTCCTATAGCTTGAGATGTGATATCCAACTCCTTCCCATTCCAATCCTGAGACCCTTCCTATAGCATGAGATGTGATATCTCAATGCTTCTAATACCAAACCTGAGATCCTTCCTATAACATGAGATGTGATATCCAAATCCTTCCACTTCCAAACCTGAGACCCTCCCTTTAGCATGAGATGTGATATCCGACTCCTTCCCATTCCAATCCTGAGACCCTTCTGATAGCATGAGATGTGATATCTCAATGCCTCTAATACCAAACCTGAGATCCTTCCGATAGCATGAGATGTGATATCTCAATGCTTCTAATACCAAACCTGAGATCCTTCCTATAACATGAGATGTGATCTCCAAATACTTCCCCTCCCAAAGCTGAGACCCTCCCTTTAGCATGAGATGTGATATCCAACTCATTCCCATTCCAATCCTGAGACCCTTCTGATAGCATGAGATGTGATATCTCAATGCCTCTACTACCAAACCTGAGATCCTACCTCTAACATGAAATGTGATATCCAACTCCTTCCCCTTCTAAACCTGAGAGCCTTCCTATAGCATGAGATGTGATATCCAAGTCCTTTCAATTCCAATCCTGAGACCCTTCCTATAACATGAGATGTGATATCCAACTCCTTCCCATTCCAACCAGAGACCCTTCCTATAGCATGAGATGGGATATCCAACTCCTTCCAAATCCAATCCTGATACCCTTCCGATAGCATGAGATGTGATATCCCAATGCTTCTACAAAACCTGAGACCCATATATGGCATGAGATGTGATATCAAACTCCTTCCAATTTCAATCCTGAGACCCTTCCTATAGCTTGAGATGTGATATCCAACTCCTTCCCATTCCAATTCTGAGACCCGTCCTATACCATGAGACTTGATATCTCAATGCTTCTAATACCAAACCTGAGACCGGTCCTATAACATGAAATGTGATATCCAAATCCTTCCCCTTCCAAACCTTAGACCCTTCCTTTATCATGAGATGTGATATCCAAGTCCTTCCCATTCCAATCCTGAGACCCTTCCTATAGCATGAGATTTGATATCTCAATGCTTCTAATACCAAACCTGAGACCCTTCCTATAACATGAGATGTGATATCCAAGTCCTTCCCATTCCAATCCTGAGACACTTCCTATAGCATGAGAAGTGATATCTCAATGCTTATACCAAACCTGAGACCCTTCCTATGGCATGAGATGTCATATACAACTCCTTCCCATTCCAATCCTGAGTCCCTTCCTATAGCATGAGATGTGATATCTCAATGCTTATACCAAACCTGAGACCCTTCATATAGCATGAGATGTGATATCCAACTCCTTCCCATTCCAATCCTGAGACCCTTCCTATAGCATGAGATGTGATGTCTCAATCCTTCTAATTCCAAACCTGAGATCCTTCCTATAACATGAGATGTGATATCCAACTCCTTCCATTCCAATCCTGAGACCCTTCCTATAGCATGAGATGTGATATCCATAGGTGAATTACTTGCACCGATCAGATACAATCCTAAACGAGTATCTAGGGCCTGTAGAAGGCTAGAGACCCAAGAGAGCTGTAAGTAATTCAGGGACGGGAATGGTGGCAGCGATCGTTTCTTTGTATTTTGAGCTCTTTTTGGCGTTCTAAGCGCGTTTTCTGCTTTATAGGAAGGGTCTCAGGATTGGAATGGGAAGGAGTTGGATATCACATCTCATGCTATATGAAGGGTCTCAGGTTTGGTATAAGCATTGAGATATCACATCTCATGCTATAGGAAGGGTCTCAGGATTGGAATGGGAAGGAGTTGTATATGACATCTCATGCCATAGGAAGGGTCTCAGGTTTGGTATAAGCATTGAGATATCACATCTCTGCTATCGGAAGGGTCTCAGGATTGGAATGGGAAGGAGTTGGATATCCCATCTCATGTTATAGGAAGAGTCTCAGGTTTGGTATTAGAAGCATTGAGATATCACATCTCATGCTATAGGAAGTGTCTCAGGATTGGAATGGGAAGGACTTGGATATCACATCTCATGCTATAGGGAGGGTCTCAAGTTTGATATTAGAAGCATTGAGATATCACATCTCATGCTATAGGAAGGGTCTCAGGATTGGAATGGGAAGGAGTTGGATATCACATCTCATGTTATAGGAAGGATCTCAGGTTTGGTATAAGCAGTGAGATATCACATCTCTGCTATCGGAAGGGTCTCAGGATTGGAATGGGAAGGAGTTGGATATTCCCATCTCATGTTATAGGAAGGGTCTCATGTTTGGTATTAGAAGCATTGAGATATCACATCTCATGCTATAGGAAGGGACTCAGGATTGGAATGGGAAGGACTTGGATATCACATCTCATGCTATAGGGAGGGTCTCAAGTTTGATATTAGAAGCATTGAGATATCACATCTCATGATAAAGGAAGGGTCTAAGGTTTGGAAGGGGAAGGATTTAGATATCACATCTCATGTAATAGGACGGGTCTCAGGTTTGGTATTAGAAACATTGAGATATCAAGTCTCATGGTATAGGAAGGGTCTCTGAATTGGAATGGGAAGGAGTTGGATATCACATCTCAAGCTATAGGAAGGGTCTCAGGATTGGAATGGGAAGGACTTGGATATCACATCTCATGCTATAGGAAAGCTCTCAGGTTTGGAAGGGGAAAGAGTTGGATATCACATTTCATGTTAGAGGTAGGATCTCAGGTTTGGTATTAGTGGCATTGAGATATCACATCTCATGCTATCAGAAGGGTCTCAGGAATGGAATGTGAAGGAGTTGGATATCACATCTCATGCTAAAGGGAGGGTCTCAGGTTTGGAAGGGGAAGGATTTGGATATCACATCTCATGTTATAGGAAGGATCTCAGGTTTGGTATTAGAAGCATTGAGATATCACATCTCATGCTATCGGAAGGATCTCAGGTTTGGTATTAGAAGCATTGAGATATCACATCTCATGCTATCAGAAGGGTCTCAGGATTGGAATGGGAAGGAGTTGGATATCACATCTCATGTTATCGGAAGGATCTCAGGTTTGGTATTAGAAGTATTGAGATATCATATCTCATGCTATAGGAAGGGTCTCAGGATCGGAATGGGAAGGAGTTAGATATCACATCTCATGCAAAAGGAAGGGACTCAGGTTTGGTAGAATCATTGAGATATCACATCTCATGCTATAGGAAGGGTCTCAGGATTGGAATGGGAAGGAGTTGGATATCACATCTCATGTTATAGGAAGGATCTCAGGTTTGGTATTAGAAGCATTGAGACATCACATCTCATGCTATAGGAAGGTCTCAGGATTGGAATGGGAAGGAGTTGGATATCACATATGCTATAGGAAGGGTCTCAGGTTTGGTATAAGCATTGAGATATCACATCTCATGCTATAGGAAGGGTCTCAGGATTGGAATGGGAAGGAGTTGTATATGACATCTCATGCCATAGTAAGTGTCTCAGGTTTGGTATAAGCATTGAGATATAACATCTCTGCTATCGGAAGGGTCTCAGGATTGGAATGGGAAGGAGTTGGATATCCCATCTCATGTTATAGGAAGAGTCTCAGGTTTGGTATTAGAAGCATTGAGATATCACATCTCATGCTATAGGAAGTGTCTCAGGATTGGAATGGGAAGGACTTGGATATCACATCTCATGCTATAGGGAGGGTCTCAAGTTTGATATTAGAAGCATTGAGATATCACATCTCATGCTATAGGAAGGGTCTCACGATTGGAATGGGAAGGAGTTGGATATCACATCTCATGTTATAGGAAGGATCTCATGTTTGGTATAAGCAGTGAGATATCACATCTCTGCTATCGGAAGGGTCTCAGGATTGGAATGGGAAGGAGTTGGATATTCCCATCTCATGTTATAGGAAGGGTCTCATGTTTGGTATTAGAAGCATTGAGATATCACATCTCATGCTATAGGAAGGGTCTCAGGATTGGAATGGGAAGGACTTGGATATCACATCTCATGCTATAGGGAGGGTCTCAAGTTTGATATTAGAAGCATTGAGATATCACATCCCATGATAAAGGAAGGGTTTTAGGATTGGAATGGGAAGTATTTGGATATCACATCTCATGCTAAAGGAAGAGTCTCAGGTTTGGGAGGGGAAGGATTTGGATATCATATCCCATGTTATAGGCGGGTCCCAGGTTTGGTATTAGAAGCATTGAGCTATCACATCTCATGGTATAGGAAGGATCTCAGGGTTGGAATGGGAAGGAGTTGCATATCACATCTCATCCAATAGGAAGGGTCTCAGGTTTGGAATGGGAAGGAGTTGGATATCACATCTCATGCCAAAGGGAGGGTCTCAGGTTTGGAAGGGGAAGGATTTGGATATTACATCTCGTGTTATAGGAAGGATATCAGGTTTGGTATTAGAAGGATTGAGACATCACATCTCATGCTATAGGAAGGGTCTCAGGATTGGAATGGGAAGGAGTTGGATATCACATCTCATGCTATATGAAGGGTCTCAGGTTTGGTATAAGCATTGAGATATCACATCTCATGCTATAGGAAGGGTCTCAGGATTGGAATGGGAAGTAGTTGTATATGACATCTCATGCCATAGGAAGGGTCTCAGGTTTGGTATAAGCATTGAGATATCACTTCTCATGCTATAGGAAGTGTCTCAGGATTGGAATGGTAGGGAGTTGGATATCACATCTCATGTTATAGGAAGGATCTCAGGTTTGGTATTAGAAACATTGAGACATCACATCTCATGCTATAGGAAGGTTCTCAGGATTGGAATGGGAAGGAGTTGGATATCACATCTCATGCTAAAGGGAGGGTCTCAGGTTTGGAAGGGGAAGGATTTGGATATTACATCTCGTGTTATAGGAATGATTTCAGGTTTGGTATTAGAAGCATTGAGATATCATATCTCATGCTATAGGAAGGGTCTCAGGATCGGAATGGGAAGGAGTTGGATATCACATCTCATGCAAAAGGAAGGGTCTCAGGTTTGGTAGAATCATTGAGATATCACATCTCATGCTATAGGAAGGGTCTCAGGATTGGAATGGGAAGGAGTTGGATATCACATCTCATGTTATAGGAAGGATCTCAGGTTTGGTATTAGAAGCATTGAGACATCACATCTC
Organism: Ambystoma mexicanum; assembly: GCF_040938575.1. Lineage (NCBI taxonomy): Eukaryota > Metazoa > Chordata > Amphibia > Caudata > Ambystomatidae > Ambystoma > Ambystoma mexicanum. Next base: position 1,158,933,537 of record NC_090934.1, read on the forward strand.
ATGCTATAGGAAGGTCTCAGGATTGGAATGGGAAGGAGTTGGATATCACATATGCTATAGGAAGGGTCTCAGGTTTGGTATAAGCATTGAGATATCACATCTCATGCTATAGGAAGGGTCTCAGGATTGGAATGGGAAGGAGTTGTATATGACATCTCATGCCATAGGAAGTGTCTCAGGTTTGGTATAAGCATTGAGATATAACATCTCTGCTATCGGAAGGGTCTCAGGGTTGGAATGGGAAGGAGTTGGATATCCCATCTCATGTTATAGGAAGAGTCTCAGGTTTGGTATTAGAAGCATTGAGATATCACATCTCATGCTATAGGAAGTGTCTCAGGATTGGAATGGGAAGGACTTGGATATCACATCTCATGCTATAGGGAGGGTCTCAAGTTTGATATTAGAAGCATTGAGATATCACATCTCATGCTATAGGAAGGGTCTCACGATTGGAATGGGAAGGAGTTGGATATCACATCTCATGTTATAGGAAGGATCTCATGTTTGGTATAAGCAGTGAGATATCACATCTCTGCTATAGGAAGGGTCTCAGGATTGGAATGGGAAGGACTTGGATATCACATCTCATG